>NC_088360.1:116494224-116501724 GCF_034508935.2 Berghia stephanieae
GCATTGCACTGTGATCCGGATGACCCGGGTTCGAGCCCCGCTTCAGGCACTTTCGTTTTTTCCCTTGATCACTTTGCTCACTTGGACAATATGGGTGATTCCTGTTGACATCAGACATCTTGTTTGATGAGTTATCTATATTCCTTCGTGGAATGCCTAGGCGACAATATCTTATGATACGCAAAAGGCATAATTTTTTAAAATTGTTACTATGATAAAAAGAAAAGAGGGTTGGGGACCGACATTATTCCGAAAAGCCAATGTAAAACATTTATCATCGAACACAGTATTACTGGCAAATCTAAAAATTATAAAACCAATTTTTTTACAGACTGATATCCAAGTAACTTGCTAACCTTCTTTTTATATCAGACTAATTCTGTCATCTCCGTGACTCAAAATAATACGAAGAAAATATGCTAGGTCGTAATACTCAGTCCTTTTTGACGCTTGACTTCCATCGCGAGTATATACGCAATTCCAGCATATCCACTACAACAAATGATGACGTAATTTTAAATCTCTCTTGATACGATCAAGTAATGTCAATCTTTCTAATCTATTCTTTTTATAAGATAGGATAGGGGATCAACATTGTTCCGTAACGCCAATGTTAAATTTTTATCATCGAGCACAGACTTATCTTCAAAACTAAAATGCAATACAGTTGTATAATAAGTATGATAGATGACCATCTGTTCGTAATAGCCTTTATTTCTCCGCAAATATTGCGGGTCTTCCACTTGTGACGATAAAATGAATATGTGACCGTTCGTCTCAAAGCGGTATTATGTCGGGCTTAGCTGGGTACTGGAAATTGAATGTTTGGCTACAAATATGGAACTTGGGGATAATTCATATTTGTCATCGTGGAATATAAAGACAATTGGGAGTCCCAATAGCTCAGTTGGTAGAGCACTCGATTCACAAGCAAAGTGACCGAGATCGATCCCAGGTGCGGTCGAGATTTTTTTTTTCACCCCCCTGTCCACTAGTGCCGCGCTGAGGACCGGACCGAGGACCGGTCCCACGGTCTTTTAGCTGTGAACCGTGGTCCGGTCCCAAAGAGGAAGACCGCCGGCGGTCCTCACTTCTTATCACCTTTCAACGGTCTGGCGCCATACTACTTCCCCAGCGATTCGTTGCCTCGGTCCTTTGCCTATCTTCCACCAATCACCACCCATCCCACTTAATTAATCGCACCTACCCCCCTTTGCCATACACTAAACGACACAGACGACCATAGAGGCAGACGACCTACTCCCTCCACTCCGCAAACCGCCCTTTCGTGTGTGAGATGGGGGGAACAGGAGGCGCACGCCTTGGACGATTCCATTATACGAGGTAAATTTCAAAATTTACTACACCATAATGATCGCAATGACAATGATCTATGATGAAGGCATGACCCCTCTTCTCTAATGGGTTATTGTTTGAAATGTATGTGACTACTAAAGATGTGTGTGTGTGTGTGTGTGTGTGTGTGTGTGTGTGTGTCTCAAACCTAGCAAGTTGCAAGTCTGATTTTTTGTTTTCTTTTGTCCATCTCTTGTCGCCACTCCTTTCTATCGCATTGTTGTCATTTAAAATAATACAATAATATTAAAATTTCGTTTGGTGTTTTAACTAATCAAATAATATGAGTTTCATTAGTTTCTTCCTTCCAAAAAAACCAGTTATAACGTCTGTATTTTTAAAAGGTCCAATAGAATATTTGGGGACCCCGATAGCTCAGTTGATAGAGCACTCTCTTTATACGCAAAGGGCCAGAGATCGATCCCGGGTGCAGTCGAGTTTTTTTCTGAATCCCTGTCTACTCAGCAGTGAATGGGTAGCTGGGTTTGTTAGATCTGGCGAAAAGTACACATCGACCCCACTTATTACTTATTACTTATTACCGCATCCACCCCCTCTTATTATAACTTCACGTCTCTCTCTTACTCTTCAATGCTCGCTGCCCTCTCATGTGTGTGTGTGTGTGGTGGGGGGGGGGGGGGGTAGGAGTTGCGTGTGTGTATAAACGCCACGAACAACTCTATCAACGCCTTGGGTGATTCCATTATCTCCGTTAATGGGGATAAATTTCAAATTCTATTCACGCTAAATTATCGAAGTAAAAATGAAGTACTGTGATCAAATAAAGAAGGCATCACCCCTCTTCTCTAATTAGGTTACAATTTGAAATGAGTGTGACTACTCCGTGTGTTTTACTCCTGTAGACCACGGTTTTCATCGTGTAGCGGTCTTTAACGGTTCAAGAATGAACGATCCCATGGTCCCAAAGGTCAAAACGTCTCTCAGGAATGTTCAATGTCGAAAAGGACCGCCGGTCCTAGGACCGGTCCTTGCGGTTTTCATTTCCCAGGGACCGTAGGACCGTGGTCCTTAAGCTTGCCAAGGACCGCCCCGCACTACTGTCCACCCAGCAGTGATTGGATAGCTGGATCTGATAGATCTGACGGAAAGTACTTTGTGATTGACTGAAGGATAGCAAGCACTTGCTATTGTCCGTATCACGCTATAGAAACCGGGATAAACTCCGGCTCCATGGGTCTCATGGCTCGTAAGGACTACTTTATAAAGACAATTTCTTACAACATTGCACCAACTCAAATTCATACTTTTTAATGCTCTTCTCTCTAAAGTTACATTAAGAGGTTATGTACATCTCGACATAATAGCGTTATGAGACGGCTGGTCACATTTGTGTATGCATAATATTCATTTTGCCGTTTTCAAGGTCCTTCCAGTTACCCCACAATGCCTCATATTTTCCCACTAGGCTACTTTGAACCTTATTTACTTCTATTTCAAACAGTGAACTTTGTCTGTTTGGTGCTCTTTTTATTTGTACAAATTCAATAATCGTCGGTGTCTATATTCTAGACACTTTTTCATACACGGGAGTAGGGAGCAAATTTCCAACCAGTGTCATTCGATTGGTATATTATAATAATAACAATAATAATAATAATAATAATAATAATATAATAATAATAATAATAATAATAATAATAATAATATAATAATAATAATAATAATAATAATAATAATAATAATAATAATAATGATGATATAATAATAACTAATAATAATAATAATAATAATAATAATAATAATAATAATAATAATAATATTATTATTATTATTATTATTATTATTATTATTATTATTTATTATTATTATTATTATTATTGTTATTATTATTATTGTTATTATTATTATTATTATTATTATTATTATTATTATTATTATTATTATTATTATTATTATTATTGTTATTATTATTATTATTATTATTATATTATTATTATTATTATTATTATTATTATTATATTATTATATTATTATATTATTATTATTATTTGTTTTGTTAATGTATGTATGTATGTGTGTGTGTGTGTGTGTGTGTGTGTGTGCGTGTGTTTTGTTTTTCTATTCTTTCTTTTCTATCTTTTTTTCTTTTCCTCTTTCTAGATATACCGTGTTTAAAATCACAAAATCGAACTTTAGAATGACTCCCTGGTTGTGTTTTTTATGATCGCATTTTTATCCAGCAAAGATAACAAACAAAAGTTTTGTTTAGAAATTATTAATAATTAAAAAAAAAAATTCTCATGACCATAATACACTCTTAGATAATCTCATCCATCGAGACATTTCCTATTAAGTTGATTTAATATGCAACCAATTGTCCCAATTCGATTATATTATGGCAGAGAGACTTGACTTACTTGATTAACGCATTTCGCTTCATAATCATACGACTGCGATGCTCCGGCGGCTTCTTTTATCCTCTGTGTGAGATCCCTTCACCTTTCATGTTCTTCTGGTATATAGATAGAATGAAGCTGACGTCACTCGGGTCTTTGTTATTGTTTTTTGCCATCCACTTTTATGAGTAATTCTCACTTAACTGTATTATCCAGATTATAAAAGGTCATGGTTACACAGAGTTTTGTGTGTTGGTCCTTTTTACTTCCGGGTGGCAATGTTGTGAGCTTCTTAACCAAGCCCATACTATTTTTTAGGCTGAATCTATTTGAATGTGTTTGAGGTTTCTGTTTTACGTAGTGTGAATGGGGACGATCTATATTATTTTTCATTGTGATCGAGTCATTTGTGACACTGTGTTCAAAATGATCTACATAATAAAAAGTGTTTAGAGTTTTCGGGATATCAAAGATCATGATAGGTCATTTTGTTCAGCTTCTTCCAAGGGTATGTGTTACAATTTTCATAAACAAAGCAACGTGTTTACATTATTTGAGAAATAGCCAATAGATAGAACGAAGTTGACGCCACTTCCGTCTTTGTTATTGTTTTTTGCCATCCATGTTTATGAGTAACTCTCACTAAACTGTATTAACCAGAGTATAAACGTTCAAGTTTACACATAGTTTTGTGTGTTGGTCCGTTATACTTCCGGATGGTAATGTTGTGAGTTTCTTAGCTATACGCAAACTATCTATAGACAACAACAATAGGGCAGAGCAGTCGCGAGGTCACACTGTCTACTCGTCCGGTTCCGCGGAATTACCATGCTCAATGCGCTTCTCAATGTGTCATTTATTCCACCAGGATGCCAAAATGGTTAGGCACCTGTTAGGCGTCCTTTTTTTAACAACCGTCTTACAATATCCGTCATGGTCTAAAGACAGGTACTCAGTTACACCTGATTCGATTGGGGTAATATGTGTATAATGCTTCACCCAAGGACGACGCGTTGGGACAAGAATTTTTCACGATCACTGTCACCTATTCAACCTCTGACCGCGCTTAACATCGTTTGACTTTTGTGACAAGACGGGACATCGTACCGCTGAGCCACCGGAGCTTCACAAAATAATTGATAAAAACATGCGAGGCATCAGAGTCAACTAACTGCGAAGAGAAAGGCCCTTAAATCTAGTTTGACTATCAAATTTGATGTCCTGCTTGAGAATGTGACAATCTCCTTCCGCACGATGGCGTGTGAGCATTAAACTTTATGGAGATGTGAAGTTACGGTGGTTTGTGAAATTTAACAATTAAATTTTTAAAAAAGATACTCTACTCCACAGGGTTGTAAAAAATGTCTTTCTTCCTCCTCTCTCTCTCTCTCTCTCTCTCTCTCTCTCTCTCTCTCTCTCTCTCTCTGTGTGTGTGTGTGTGTGTGGTATGTGTGTGTAGTGTATATGTGTGTGTGTGTTTGTGTGTAGATTTTCCTTCAACTGTCACGAGTCCAAATTGTTTCCTATCCCTGGACTTTTTGAACACGCCCCAATCATAACCGTTATTTCTTGTTGCCGGATTTAAAACTGAAGTGGTGATGAATTAATATTATTATTATTATTCTATATTCTGAGAATAAATCTTAAAAATAAATTAATTAATTAAAAAAATAAATAAATAAATAGAGGTCTAAATAAATTTTAGAAATTAAAAAATACACGTTTTTAAAAATTTGGCAAGAAAACTCCTTCAAATATTGATCTATTAAAATGACCCACACTTGTCAAAAACTCTCAAACCTGGGAATTCGATAAAGTTCCCAGGTTTGGGAGCTTTTTGACAAGACGGGAATCATTTCAATCGGTCGATATTTGAAGGACGAGTTTGCTCGCCAAAATTCAATATACTTTTTTTTTTCAAAGTACAGCAGTATAGACACTCAATGGAAGGGGACATAACCACGCCCCTCGGACTGTCCGAATATAAACAATGACAGTTTGTGCTAAACTAAAAAGCTACACGGTATTACCATCAATGACATACGTTTAAATAAAATGCTCACTAATTCTGATGTTTTATCAGTCGTACCATCACATACAACTATGTAAAAACCTTTAACATTTAGTCTGATTGCGCAAATCTAGTGAGAATTAATCGCATAAGTTGAAAAAAAATAAAACCCCCCAAAAAACCCCCAAAGAGCTGGGTGATGTCATATTCCTTCATTCTATTGTGTGTAAACAATCAGCTATATTTGTCCGAGCGGCTTGAGGGTAGCAGATTCTATTGGTTTTCACACCATTATGTTATGACTATCGACCCAATCAGCAAAGTCTTTACCGCACTTGTGCACCGTCGCAAATCCACCCAAAAGCTTCGTCACAACACACCGTTCAACTAGATGCTCTGCGGTTTCGGGTTCTTGTCCACATCGGGTACATGTTGGACAGGTGGAAAGTCCCCACTCATGAAGCCATTCTGCAGGTCCTCGGCCGAAGTCGATTCGCTACCACCTAGTGTCTCCTCTTGAGGGTGTATCACTAATCTCACGTTTTGATTGGTTAGTCCTGGGTGACAAAATAATAACAAATCATTATTTATATCCAATACCCAAACATAATTCTGCGTAATTGTAATCGCTTATTATCATTTGGATCGAATATGGTGAGAACTGTTAACCTATCTGGCTGGCAATAAAAAGAAATGAATAAGAATTGTATTGAGGCTCTCTCTCTTTATCTATCTCTCTCTCTCTCCACTCTCTCTCTCTCGCTCTCTCCCTTTCTCCTCTCTCTCTCTCTCTCTCGCTCTCTCTCTTTTATTCTCTCTTTAGCTCTCTCCTTCTGTCCCCCACCTCTCGCTCTCTCTCTCTCTCTCTCTCTCTCTCTCTTTCTCTCTCTCTCTCTCTCTCTCTCTCTCTCTCTCTTTCATTCTCTCTTTAATAATAATAATAATAATGCTGAAAACTTATATAGCGCTATAACTCCGAGACACCAGACTCTAAGCGCTTAAATTACAAATTACTTTGGCTGAAACATACTCATTTACACACAAAAGCACACACACACACACATACACACACACACAACACAACACACAACACAAACCAAACCTATCTTGCTTCTCATACCATCTACTAAAATCGAAACAAATATGTTTTAAGCGAACGTTTAAAAATAGACAAAGATTCTTTTTCACGAATGCTCTGCGGTAAGGCGTTCCAAATAGAGGGTCCGAAATGAGAAAAGGATCTCATTCCAGCATTTTTCCGAATTCGAGGGACAACTAGTTTTGTGGAATCACTGGCCGAACGTAAGGAGCGGGGTTTTGAATATCTTTCAATTAGTTCTGAAATGTAGGAAGGGGCAGTACCTTCAAGACAACGATACACTAAAACACAAGCTTTGAATTTAATCCTTTTCTCAACATGCAGCCAATGCAGGTCATGAAGTAGAGGTCCGGCAGAGTCGCACCTACGCTTCATGAATACTAGTCTGGCAGCGCTGTTTTGGACAATCTGAAGACGTTTCAGGTTGTATTGCGAAACGCCAAACAACAGAGCATTACAATAATCCAATTTCGATAGTACGAGGGACACAACCCGGTACTTGGTCACATCCTCAGATATGAACCGTCTAATGGAAGCAATCTTTTTTAGTTGGAAAAAGAGAGATCTAACCAAATTATTAACCTGATGCTCCATCGACAGTCCAGAGTCTAAGAATGTGCCAAGGTTTTTCACTTTGTCAACAATTTGAATGGAGGCATCCTCCAACTTCAAATCTG
>NC_088360.1:116516724-116556724 GCF_034508935.2 Berghia stephanieae
AATAATAATAATAATAATAATAATGATAATAGTAATAATAATAATAATATGATAATATAATAATAATATAATAATAATAATAATAATATAAATATAATAAAATAAATAATATAATAATAATAATAATAATAATATAATAATAATAATTAATAATAATAAATAATAATAATAATAATAATATATATAATAATAATAATAAATAAATAAATAATAATAATATAATAATATAATAATAATATATAATAAAAATAATAATAATAATAATAATAAATAATATATAATAATAATAATAATAATAATATAATGAATGATATATGATATATATAATAATATATAAATAATATATAATAATAATTAATAAATAATAATAATAATAATAATAAATAATAATAATAATAATAATAATATAATAATAATAATAATAATAATAATATAATAATAATATAATAATAATTCTTATATAGCGCCCTCAAATCTTAAAGCGCTTTGCATCACTTCTAAATGTTAATACACTCTTGACACCATCAAACACACACACACACGCGCGCGCGCGCGCGTACACACGTACGCGGTGATGGTCTTCTTACGTGTGGGTTAAGTGCCATATTAATTCCGCTTTCAAGACCCTCATTGCTCTATAATGTACATTACAGTTGCACGACTTTGAGGTCAAAGGTTCGAGTCATACTGTGGGTGGCGCAAAAATAGAGTCGTTGGAAAAGGCTCTTAACACGCATTTCTTATTATATTCAGCAGTAAAATAAGTCCGCGGCAGTTGAAAATAATTGTAATAGTACCATACATGCAACATGTATTGTCTTAGATCAGACCTGCCTGCCTGGACTTCGAAACATTCGTAGATTTTAGGGGTTTTAACATAGTAGACATTATAACTAGATCTACTAGTAAAAATTACCACTTTGTCATTTATATGTTAAAATATTACTTTTAACACCCTTATAGACTAGCTACGGAAAAAAACCTTTTGTTTTCAAAAAGTTTTATTGGATCAAAGATCTTTATATTATTGTCAGTTTGGAGCCAAAAATCCGTAGTTTTACATTTTCGTAGTTGTAGGCTAGTGGGTGCCAGATGTCTATTGTTACTATTCGCTAGAGACCCCTTGTAATGTAAAATGCTTTAAATGTTTTTATTGGATATTGCTCTTTATAAAGATTCTAGCAGTAAACATTTCGTTAACCCTCTCCTTACTATCTATAGAGAAATCGTCACATTCGTAACGATGATACTACCAACATTTTTCTCATTCTGATTTCATTTGTGCATCATAGGATTTGAACAAAAATGTTTGCTATAGTTAAAGTATATTAACACTGTGTTGAGCGCGTGTAGCAGAATAAATATGTATAGCAAGAACTAACGGCTTTTATGTGTGAGTGAATTAGAACTATTTATGTATAGGTTGGGTGTGAAGTTTTGAGGACAATCCGGAAAATGGTCGGTAAGGGGAGAGTTAATCCATCTCAAGCCAGACACCGTCAGCTGGTTTAAAATTATTATCCGAGTCTGAAAAAGGCCTGAAATGAATTATTCTGTTCAGGTTTGGATCCAGCAGGTCCTGGATTCATTGACACCCATCCAACTGTCCGTCTGGACCCCACAGACGCTGTTGTTGTTGATGTCGTACATACAGACAGGGATATTGGTAAGAATGCACTTCGTGTAGAATAAAATAGTTTTTGAAAATGAATACTTTCTTAATTTAATTATTATACGAATAATTTTAGCTCTAGACTAAATTTAGTTATAATATAACCGATGTGGACGTTTTTTTCGTCCAAATTGTCTAAATTATTTTCAGAATTTCAGTCGTATTTGATAATATTGCATGGTTTTTAAAATATATGCATTACTTGCACTGGCTTACCTCTCTAACCAAGATTTTGTTGTCTCATCCCGTAATAGAATATTTAATCGTAGTCTGTTAACTACTCATTCCTTAACCAGTTAACTGCCGTACTTCAGAAAGACGCATATTTAAAAATTTGGCCAGGAAACTCGTCCACAAAATATCGATCGATTTAAATGACCCTCGAATTGGCAGAAACTTTAAAACCTGGGATGTCTCGAGATCACAGATTTGAGAGTTATTGCCAAGATGAGGGTAATTTAATTCGATAGATATTTGAAGGACGAGTTTTCTTGCCAAATTTCAAAATACGCGTCTTTCTGAAGTACGGCAGTTAACTGGTTAAAAATTTAAAAAAATAAAATGAAGATTGGAATGGGAGGAGCTATTGGGGGGCGGGGGGGGGGGGGCGATGACAGACTGGCACAAGGTGACAGATCAATGTTTGATACAGTTCACAAATTAATTGTTGATGTTTGTTTTACATGTTATTCATGCCATGCGTTTAGGTAAAATACTCGCCTGCTCTACCCCCGAGATGAATCTTACAAGTACAACAAACTATGTATAACCCTTAACGATTATAGTGAGACCCCAATGAGCACTTTTAACTAACTGGCGGTTAAAAAACCCCCAAAACAATGACAAAACAAAGAGCCGAATGACATCAAAGTCAATCACTTTAAAGAAATTCCTTATTCTATTTGCAGGTACCCTGATGTCAATGGGAACTGTCGATTTTTATCCCAATGGGGGTGCTGACCAGCCGTCGTGTGGAGTTGGAGCTTTCAGTAGACTCTCTGCCTTTATGAGTCAATTAGGTGAGGGCGACGTGCACTTATTTGCATGTCTGACAACCCAAATTATCATGGTCTCATTGTTGTAATAGAAATAGCCAACTATCAAAAAGACGCAAAATATTGTACGAGATTACAACAATATCAAGTCAGGCCCATATTGCGTTCGGTTATCAGAACTGCTATTTTGTGCACCTAGGATGAGGGCTAAAATACAGACGAACACTCTTTCCATTAAGCAAAATTACGTATCAGGAACAAACAAAAATGTTGGAATATTATGTAGAAGTAATTACAAGAGGTGATATAATTGAAATTTCTAAAAAATATTTTGTTAACGGAAAAGTTAATATTTAAAATTCAAAACAAAATACGCTAGTTCTATTGACCGCATTAAGAAAAAGATCGACAAAAAGTTGAAATCTTTAAGACATCGATATGATTTATGTCGATGTTTCTGATAATCAAAAAATACAACTTTTAACTATTGTTTCAATATCATGTATTGTACAAGGCATTGAAAGTAATAATTTATTATTTTATTTAGACTTTAAGAAGATAACAAAAATTAGAATTCTGCCAGAAAAAGATACCTTTGAAATTATACCATCAAAATCGAGATAAAGTTGAGAAAAATGAACAAAAATTGATTTTAGAGAACCTAGTAGATGTTTTGGTTTTGTACCTGTGCCATACAACTTACTCTCGATCGATAATATTTCATGAAAATCCTGTACAGCTAAACCAAATTGGGTCGTTGAGAAACATAACTTGAAGACACAGTTTACCTTTTATATCGTTGACCAGGTATTTATTTTGTTCCGTCCCACCACTCAAGATGTTTATCCAACGAATAGACTCGCAGAGTCGGAATTCAAAAACGGCAGCTGTTGCTTCACATCAATCACTTGCATAAAGTAGGAATTAAACACAAGGCGAGAACATGGTATAGTTTTCAATCGATCGTGTTAATAAGATGAAATAAGTTTTTAAAATTTTACATAGACCAATTTCCACTAGATGTGCTCAAAGGCCTTTACAAGGGATCCCAAGCCAACAGCAACACTTAACATGAAGGACGAACCAAGCCGATTAGGTGATATTACATTTTTCCGACAGAGACAACGCTTTTAACGGTCATGTACTCATTGTTCACCTGAGTATGATAAGAGAATGCGAATAAAGAGCGTTTTTCAATGACTCAATAATGCGCCGCTCAGAACGAGACTCAAACCCTTAGACCACAAAGCACACACGGTATTATGTCGGAATGAATGTGAAAAGGAAAATTAAGTTTATTATTAAGTTAACAAAGTTACAAAATTGGATTATTTTTAAAGTTTAAGAATCAAAACTCATTCTTTTGAATGAAAATATTTTTAAATAATTCAAATGTTACAAGTTATCCTTAATATTTTATTTAAAACATTAGGGTCAATCGTCTGACATGATACTGTTATGAGCGGAATTATCACATTTACTAAGCTAAGCTTTGTCTATCCATCAGACAATTCGATGTGTTCGCGAAAGAACTCTCATGATTTATCATTTAAACGAGTCAAACTTTTTACTCATCATGTCTACATAAAATTTCACTTATTAATTAAGTGAAGCACCTCGAAATTCTTATAAATTATCTTTTCTTTCTTTTTCTTTCCATCATTTTGTGTTTCAGTTATTCTCGACCGTTTATAATGATATAAAGTTTTTAATTGATCCATTGCATATTTCCCTTCCAGACTTTTCTCGGAACACTGTCACCAGGACAGTAGGGTGTTCTCACATCAGGGCAACAGAATTGTTCACATCATCCATCTACAACAATTGTACATATGTCTTGACGGAGTCTCGAGATGTCCGGGACATGCGCAATAACGCAGGAACTGTCTGCCTGGGTAATACATGTCCCAAATTTGGATACTATCTTGACCTTTTTCAGACGCCTAGACATGGAATCTTCCGTTTTCCTACGACGGGATCACACCCTTACTGTTGTAAGTAAAATGTTATGATTTGTTATTTTATCACTCGAGATTGTCCAAAACAAAATAACAAAACAATTTGCAGAACACTAACTGTAGCAATTTTAAAACTAGTTTTGTTACAACACATTATTTCATTTTGCCTTTATTATCCTCAGAAAAGCATGCATTTCATTTGACTAATAATTGATTAGTTTCCCGCTTTTTCCTATTACATGAAGATGATTACAATGTTCTGCATTATCTTATGCGCGTAATAGTGGGAAAGTGCTTTGATTACGTATGTATATAACGTAATCTTACCAATCAAATATACAGACCAAAACTTCTTGTGATTTTAGACGTAGTGCTGAGGTATAAAGAAAAATGACTAGTCGATTCAAGTACTGGACCACGGGGATGTCCACAATCAAGAGCAATCTCAGTAGATCTATACCATAGCAATCTAGTATATAGAGAGCATTGATCTATACTCGTCCACTACAATTATTCTGCGATTGTCCAGATATGGCCTGGCCCAAATCAAGCGCTGCATCAGATACGTCATGCATTTCAAGTCATTTGATAAGAAGATTGTGATAAATCGTGTCAAAAGCAAAATATAGGTCAAGAAAAATTTAAGAAAGAACATCAAGATCGTTAATAACCATAACAAGTGCTGTTTTTGTCGAATGATGCTGCCTATAGATAGAATGCGTTTGGCTAAGAAGCTCACAATATTGCCATCCGGAAGTATAACGGACCACCACACAAAACTATGAATAATCATGAACTTTTATAGTCTGAATGATACAGTTAAGCGAGAATTACTCATAAACGTGGATGGCAAAAAACAATGACAAAGACCCGAGTGAAGTCAACTTCATTCTATTTATAAGCAGACTGTACTTTTTCTCGAAGGGACTTATTTTTAAAATGAGCCCGTAATTGTTATCAGGAGAAGCTTTATCAAGATGTTAAAAACAAACGGAAGATTAAACACGGGACGATCGTTGTTAAAAAAACAACTACATAATTTAGGGGCAGCGTGGCTCAGAGGCACTGTCTTTGCTTCGTACCCGAAAGGCACCGAGTTCGATCACCCGCCGCTGCGCCGCTGCGCCGCTGCGCCGTGTGGCCTTGAGCAAGTCACCTCGTCCTAGCTCGATTTGCGCTGCTGCACTGCGGCTGACGCCCGGGTTTTTCCAGTCTTTTTTGGAATAGACCCTAGAGACAAATTTTTCCTAAGGGATGAATAAAGGGAATTATATTTTGAATTTAAAAAAATAAATTTTGAACAATATCTGCTATACTTGCTCGAAGTGCTTCACAAGGGGTCCTAGCCAATACAACACTTAACATGTAGGACGAGATATGGCGCCTGTCAGGCAATATTTCTTTTATTTTTTTTTTGCGACAGAGAAAGTGCTCTTACTTAATGGCCAGATACTCATTTTACAGCTGAGCTTGGTGAGAGAATGTCAGTAAAGAGCCTTTTCGAATAGAGCTAGCGGACGGTAATCTTCGTTAGATTGTAGCGTTCTTGTTTAGAGTATCAAACAATAGTTACGATTGATTACATTTGACATATATCAGTTTCCATTTCCTTCGTGTCTCCATACAAGATCGATTGGTTTTTTCCCCAACTTATAACATGAGTATTGGGACGAAGTGGCCGACTGGTTAAGGCATTGCACTGTGACCAGTAAGGTTCCCGGTTCGAGCCCCGATTCAGGCACTTTCGTTTTTTTCCCTTGAGCAATAATATTAACCCCCAATTTGCTCACTTGGACAACATGGGTGATTCCTGTTGACATCAGGCATCTTGTTTGATGAATTATCTATAATTCTTCGTGGAATGCCTAGGCGACGATATCTTATGATGTCGTGGCGGAAGGGCATATTTTTCTTTTTAATACCATGAGTCATAGATAAGATACACATAGGGATCAAACCCAAACAGATGATTGTCCATTTCTCCTTCTCACCACACTTTCCACTCATAGCCTTACACCTGTTGCGTGATAATGATGATAATGACGATACTAATATTAATATCACCGCTGATAATGATAATGGTAAAGATAGCGATGATGATGACGATGGTGATTGTGATGATGACAATACTGGTGATGATGATGATTATTATGATGACGACGACGACAACGACGATGGTGATGATGATGATGATGATAAATGATGATGATGATGATGGTGATATAACGATGATGATAATCATGATATAATTAATAATGATACTAATGATTGCATCTTTTACTATTTTTAAGACAAAGGCGATTTTGATTATTTTGAACTTTTTATTATTTACAGAATCACATTTTGGAGATGAAAAATACCTTTAAAAATGCTTCCAAAATATATCTTGATCAAGGGGAAGATGGAAGGAGGTGAACATTCAATGTTTGTTCCAGAAAAATAAACATACAAACAAAGAAAAACTGATAACGAACAAACAAACAGAAGAGGCCATAGATGGATGATAAAGTATTTACTCTTTATTTTTATAAGAAAACTTTTAAATAGTGATTCAAATGAATGATATACGAGAGAATAAACGTTTTTAATGTATTTTTACAATTCAGGTGAAACAGTTTCTTGTCTTTACATTTGTCATAGTAATGATAATGTCATTAAAGTACGTCTTTTCTTTTCATTTGTCTGATTAATAATATTTTCATTTAATACATTTTTTTTCAATTCTCTTAATAATGATTATTTCATTAAGGTATGTATTCTTATGTTCGTTTTACGAAATAACGATAATTTCATTAAAGTATTTTGCTGGTCATTTATTTTAATAATAATATTTCATTAAAGTATTTTTTCTGTTCATTTATTTTAGTGAAAATATTTCATTAAATATTTTTAGTATATTCTCTTCAAAATGATAATTTGATTTAAGTATTTTTCAGAACATTCTAAAATTACTCGTAAATGGATTTATACAATGATATGGTGTTTTATTGGTACTATGTTCAATGAACATGTACCTAGATTCTTTGTGCTTTGTGTTTTATGCACAGAATAATTTGAGCAATGCAATCAAATGTTGTTTCTTTTTGTTCATGTTAATTTATCTCTTTTGGATATTGTTGTTATCAAAATAAAGTCATACGACAACAAACTGTTTCGTCGTATCATTTAATAATCCATGTTATCATCAGTCGAAAGTGTGAAGTTAAGACAGATATTTCGTTTGATAAAACACTTATCTCTTCCGTTTTTCTGAGGAGGTAAATTTGCAAACCAGCTAAGTCACATCCAGAAGGAAAATGAGTAATCATTTTCAAGCAATGATTTGGATACAATAGACAATCAGAGAAAAGTTGAAGATTCCAAACAATTTGGGTATTGTTCTATGAGGCAAACAAAAATGTATTTTCCTTTTTAAGGCACGAGATAATTGATAAAAATACACTTTTCCATGCATGATGAAAATGTGACTTAGCAAGTTTAGAATGTCGCCTCCTCACATTTTATTCTCACAGAAAGCGAAAACAAAAGTATCGTGAGAATAAATAGGAAAAGATGCGTGTATGAGGACGCTGTATATAGAAGTTGTGACTAAAAGTCATGTGTACATTGCAAATGTTAAAAAGAAACATCTCTGATTTTTGACGAAAGTATGAACAAAGTGCTAATTTGTTGTTGTTGTTGTTGTTGTTGTTGTTGTTGTTGTTGTTATTGTTGTTGTTGTTGCTGTTTTTTGTGTGTGATTTATTTTTGGGAAGGGGGGTGAGGGGGGGGGGGAGGTTTCAGTCAGATAGAATGTTTCATCATCTTGAAAGAATATTTGAAAAAGCGTGTATGAATCAGTGCTAGACAAAGCAAGACAGAAAATACAAGAAAAAATAGATAGCCCAAAAATTAGCCAGCCTCGACTGCTGGCTGATTTCATGAAATGGTTATTTTTTTCTTGTATTTTTCTTTCGTTCAAATGAGGATGTGATGTAAACACTTGAGGTTAAAAAAAAACGACAAAAAAAAAACAAAAAAAAAAAAAACCTAAAAGACTCATGACACGCGGTGATTTGAAATATTATACGAAAAAATATCCTATCTACCTGTCCCAGAAAAATGGCTTTATGTCCAAGCCTCATAAAGGAATTGAAATGTATAGCATTGAAAGCCTGAAAAGTTATTTCAATAGAAAAAAAATTGCCGCCGAATACAAAACAGCTTTTAAAGTTTTCTCCTAAAAGAAATAATGGGTTTGTCTGGAAGTCGTGGTTACTTTACACAAGAAAACCCATACAAACTTTAAGGTTACCATATTCTTTTAAAAAATTTTAACACGGATAATTATTTGGCCCTTTAAAAAATAATTAAACATTGAATTCTCCATCCAACTCATAATAAATCATCAAAAGAGAATAAAAGTTAAATAAATATTTTTGGATCAAAAATCCATTCCGCCTGTGATTTTCGCTCTTGGATTCAGGCCTTTCCTGTCCAAAAATTGTTTGATTTGAGCCACGTCTCCACGTATCACTGGAGTTGGAATATTATACTCGGCGTCCGCAGGTGGTGACATAGCCGGTTTACTTGGAGAGTCTTTGTAATTATCAAAATCATCACCTTTCTCAACGGGTTGTAATGATTTAGCTAAAGGCTTCTTCTTTTTCTTCTTAGACTTTTCTTCCTCTGTATTTTGCATGGAGAGATTTACAATCCTCCCATCACGGGTCTGGGCAAGGAACATCTCGGAAGGCCGGATAGGCCTAAGACCATGTGGACCGAGAGGATCATCAATGGATGGGTCACTTTTGCTGTCGTCATATATCTTTTTCCGTAGTTCGTCTTCAGTTGGCTTTTCAGATAATTTTACCGCCGTGGCACTAGCAGCGGCACCACCAGCTGCACCAAGGGCAGCAGCTCCGCCCAATGTTGCAGCTTCCTGCGGACCAAAATCTTCTTTACCTCTTTCTGCATTGTTTTCTGTTGGTAATTCAACCCCTCTCGGAAAGATTCGTCTTCCCGCTCCCCTAGCTCTTCCTCTGACGACGGTGCCACCTACGGCCGTACCAGCGACTGCACCGCCAGCGGCGGCGGTTATGGTATTACTGTCATTGTCACCTTCAGTTCCTCTACCGCGCCCTGCCTTTCGTAACTTGCCTCTTCCTCTACCTCTTCCTCTGCCTATTCCTCTTCCTCTTGCTCCTTCCGCAGCAATTACATCGGCGACTGCACCTCCAGCCTTCTTCGTCATATTGATTAGAGCCATCGTCATCATAACCATCACCGTCCTAACAATCTTCATCATCTTCATAACCGCCTGAAACAAAAAAGTATGATAAACCAGAAATGAGCCTTGAATTTTCAAGTCTTGTAGAATCTATGGAATAATGATTAATTACCATATGCAATCCCTTCTCTTGAATAAAAAAAACCCTCTCTGAAGATTCCTAGATAAGAGTTCATTCATCGTCATGTACAAAGAAAAAAGGAAAGAAAAAGAGCACCCCCAATTACGGCTTTAGATTGTGGGGATGTTCGTATTGCAGCGGGACCTATCCAAAACGACCCTTTGAGCGAAATGATTGGAAATCTTTTCATCTTTCAAATTGATGAATTACATTGTAAACCTTGTGTTAACACGAGAATGAGTGCTATATAAATGTGTATCATGCGTATTAATTTAGTTTTCGCTTCTTTTTGGACTGCCAACAATCTATAATTTTCAATTTTAAATCATGCTGTGTGGCCCTAACATGGCACCTGAAATCGGAATGGTCTGAACTGATTAAACCTTGTCTCAATCCCATACCGACTTGCTCTCTTAACAAAAAAAACTGGTAGCAAAGAGAACAACTTGCATTTAAAAGTGATTTAGCTAAAAACACCAAAAGAGGGGATAAGTCAAATTATCAATTAAGACTTGAAGACAATGTCTTTATACGATACTTATTTTTTCCGTTGGAATTTTTGCTGATTATACTTGGTTTCATTAATATTGGTATTGAATCGTATTTTTTTCCTGAGATTTACTTACGTGGCAAAACATGAGCTTTTATATAGGGCATAATCCACTAAATGTGCTCAAAGCACCTCACAAGGGGTCCCAGGCCAACAGCAGCATGAGACATGACGCCTGTTAGGCGATATTACATTTTTAATCGTGATTGGCCAGGTATTCATTTTACACCTGAGTACAGTGAGAATATGTGAGCCTCCTTTTCCATAGACTGAACTATGCGCCGCTCAGAGCGGAACTCGAACCAAGGATCTTCCGATCTGATGACGAGTTTCATACCACAAGACCACATAGCCGCACAATAGCAACAATAGACCATTTATGAATTTCGTACTTTGATTTTTCTTTTTTTTTTCGCATTCTTTTTCTCCTCCTTTCTTGGGACGTATGCTGGCTCATAGAGGTCCATGTCGAGCTTTAGGTTAATCTTGGCCACAACCTTTGTTTGGATTATGAGTGAAAAAAATGTGGGAAACATCATGATAGAAACATTTATAAGTATTTTTTAAAAAGAAAAGAACAAAATTCTTAACGCGGAGCGTTTTGGGCTCACAAGACTTCTTCAGTCAATAACAAAAAAGTATTTAAAATGTTATTTCGTTTTTCAAAATTTTTGTTGTTGTTGTTGGCTGAGGAAGGTTTAATTTTTGATTATTAAGCGGTTATATTCATATTTGTTCAATGTCTTTTAAAGCTTCTAGTAGCTTGGTATTCGCTTAACCTCTCCTTATCAACAATAGAAAAATCGTCACATTCGTTACGATACAACCAAAATTTTTCTTATTCAAATTTCTCTTGTACATGATAAAATTTAAAGAAAATGAACAGTGTGCTGTAGAGATTGTTTTGCTACAGAAATTATTTATCGCAAGAACTTAGATACTGCTTTTGTGTTTGAGTGATAAAATATCTGCTTTTGTGTTAGTTGGGTGTGAAGTTTTGGGGAAAATCCTGAAAATGGCTGGTGAGGAGAGAGTTAAAGGGGCATGCACGTGATTCGGAAAAACATGTATTTAAAAATTTTGTCAAAAAAGCTTCAACTATTGGTCGATTAAAATGACCCTCGTCTTAGCAAAAACTCTCAAACCTGGCACTTTGGTAAGTTTGATGGGTATTGTGGTTGAAGTTATGAATGTGTCGGTGTTGATGATTCGGAGATTGATGATACAGAGGAGAAAGGAGAGGAGAAGGTGGTGGTGAAGGAGGAGGAGGAGGAGGAAGAAGAAGAGGAGGATTAGGACGAGGATGAAGAAGACGAGGAGGAGAAGAAGGTGAAAGAAAAAGAGGAGGAGGAGGAAGAAGAAGAAGATGACGATGACGATGATCATGATGATGATGATGATGATAATGATGATGATGATGATGATGATGATGATGCATAAGGAGAAGAAAAATGAACAAAGATAAAGAGGTTGAATATTCACATGGGAGCTGAAAAAATATAATATAATTTTTTCTCCCGAAACATTTCTTAATGTTAGTAAATGGAATGGAGGAGAACAGTAAGTACATAAATAAGCATGGTCACAGATATTGACAAGGATGATGATGATGAGGATGATGATGATGATTATGTTAATAATACTACTACTATTAATAATAATAATAATAATAATAATAATAATAATAATAATAATAATAATAATAATAATAATAATATAATAATAATAATAATAATTATAATAATAATAATAATAATAATAATAATAATAATAATAATAATAATAATAATAATAATAATAATAATAATAATAATGATAATAATAATAATAATAACAATGATAATAATACAGATGGAGAGATGTGCCTCACCTTTTTTTCCTCTTGGACATAATTGTAGATCATGTAGGCACTTATAACACCGAGAATAGCACAAAACAGGCCGATGGCGTAGATCACTTCCATGTTTAACGACACCATCTGTGTTCATTAAAACAAAAATTATCTCATGACTAATAAGAATATATCTGTCCATGCAAATGCTAAATAACATCAGAAGACACTAGCAAAATATCATCTTTAAACTAAAAACACAATACATACCGCCCAACGGCTCTCATATAGGCTAAGTAAAATCACAAAAGAGACGCCCCCTTTCTGTCCATTATGTCAACACCCCAATGGAACACTAACACACCACTTCCTCGAGTGTGAACCTCTAGAAACAACTACAACAAACATCTGTCTTCATAGCATAAGACCGAAGGGCTAGAGCCGACGTGTACTTATTATCAGGTCTGATAACCTAAATGTGACCCGCCGTCCCTAAACGGTATTATGCCAGGATGAACTCAGTGCTGGAACTTCAATTTATAGCCACATTCATAAAACTTGTTAATTTAGTTGAAAGATGATATTTTGCTTGTGTCTTCTGAGGTTTTTGAGATTTGAATGGACAGATATATTCTTATTAATTTTTTATGGTGGAGAATAAATACAATTTATTGCCAAAGTTCGTATTTCTCATTATTTAACATCTAAATATACTCTTCAGGGTACTATTATTAAACTCTTCAATGTACTATTCATCCCGACTTAATACCGTTTTGGAACGGCGAGTCACAAATTGTTATGGTTTCATTGTTGTAATGAAAATACACTCAAACTGACACACAATATTGTCCATTACAACAATGTTAAAATCAGGCCCACAATTGCGTTCGTTTATCAGACCAGCAAATATGTTCACCTAGGCTAGAGCCCAACGGGTCGCTGGTTCGGATAAGTAAGTCCATACAAACTGTACCGACCAATCTTAGGTGAATCTGGATCAAGAGATCGGATTTACCTTTGAGTGCCGGTCACTCCAACTTTACAATGAGGCGTGAGATTAAAAAAACAAAAACAATCTTGAGATTTTTTAAAGCGCAATTTTGTAACGTGCTCAAAACGCTTTACAATTGATCCCTAGCCAACAGCAACACTTAACATGTTGGCCCCAACATGACGCCTGTTAGGCGGTATCCACAATTTTTAACGACAAAGACAACGATGTTAACGACCAGGTTCACATTTTACACCTGAGCACGGTGAGAGAATATGGGTAAAGAGTCATTTCCAAGGAATCAACTATGCGCCGCTCAGAGCGCGACTCGAACCCAGGACCTTCGGATCCGTAGGCGAGTGTCATGCCACATGACGGCATAAAAACACAGATGGAAAAATGGTCACACGATTAATGTTTGATTTGAAACTTTGAAGGACTCTGCAGAGCGTTAAATATTTAAACATTTGGCCAGAAAACTCGTCCTTCTTATATCGATCGATCATCCTCATCTTGCGAAGTCCCAGGTTTGATAGTTTTTGCCAAGATGAGGGTCATTTAAATCGATCGTTGTCTGAGGGATGATATTTCCGGCCAAATTTTTAAATACGTGTTTTCCCAGAGAACGACCGTGGACTGGTTAATAATAACATTGTTTCGGTGATTGTGCAGCTTTTTAGTTTTGTGGATGAACTACAATTTCATGAAACGTATCGATACATGCTTTCAAAAAAAAAAATAAAACAACACAAACTACACTAGATAATAAACTGACATCATAAAATAGATAGGCTATCATACACACACACACATACACGCACTCTCACACAAAACACACACGCATGTATGTATATATATATATATATATATATATATATAGATATATAAAATATATATATATATATATGTATATATATATATATATATATATATATATATATATATATATATATATATATATGTTTGTGTGTATGATAGCCTATGATAGCCTGTGTGTGGCTGGGTGTATGATAGCCTATGATAGCCTGTGTGTGTGTGTTTGTGTATGATAGCCTATGATAGCCTGTGTGGTGTTTGTGTGTATGATAGCCTATGATAGCCTGTGTGGGTGTGTGTGTGTGTTTGTGTGTATAGTAACCTATGATAGCATGTGTGTGTTTATGTGTATTATAGCCTATGATAGCCTGTGTGTGGGTGTGTGTGTGTGTGTTTGTGTGTATGATAGCCTATGATAGCCTGTGTGTGTGTTTGTGTGTATGATAGCCTATGATAGCCTGTGTGGGTGTGTGTGTTTGTGTGTATGGTAGCCTATGATAGCCCGTGTGTGGGTGTGTGTGTGGGTGTGTGTGTTTGTGTGTATGATAGCCTATGATAGCATGTGTGTGTGTTTATGTGTATTATAGCCTATGATAGCCTGTGTGTGGGTGTGTGTGTGTTTGTATGTATGATAGCCTATGATAGCCTGTGTGTGTGTGTTTGTGTGTATGATAGCCTATGATAGCCTGTGTGGGTGTGTGTGTGTGTTTGTGTGTATGGTAGCCTATGATAGCCCGTGTGTGGGTGTGTGTGTGTGTTTGTGTGTATGATAGCCTATGATAGCCTGTGTGTGTGTGTGTGTGTTTCTGTGTTTGATAGCCTATGAAAGCCTGTGTGTGGGTGTGTGTTTGTGTGTATGATAGCCTATGATAGCCTGTGTGTGGTGAGTGTGTGTGTGTGTTTGTGTGTATGATAGCCTATGATAGCCTGTGTGTGGGTGTGTGTGTGTGGGTGTTTGTGTGTATGATAGCCTATGATAGTCTGTGTGTGGGTGAGGGTGTGTGTGTTTGTGTGTATGATAGCCTATGATAGCCTGTGTGTGGGTGTGTGTGTGTGTTTGTGTGTTTGATAGCCTATGATAGCCTGTGTGTGGGTGTGTGTGTTTGTGTGTATGGTAGCCTATGATAGCCCGTATGTGGGTGTGTGTGTGTGTGTGTTTGTGTGTTTGATAGCCTATGAAAGTCTGTGTTTGGGTGTGTGTATGTTTGTGTGTATGATAGCCTGTGTGTGGGTGAGTGTGTGTGTGTTTGTGTGTATGATAGCCTATGATAGCCTGTGTGTGGGTGTGTGTGTTTTGTTGTATGATAGCCTATGATAGCCCATGCGTGGGTGGGTGTTTGTGTGTATGATGCCTATGATAGCCCGTGTGTGGGTGTGTGTGTATGTGTGTGTGTGTGATATAGAGAATAAGAGTTAACATATTTACGTCTAAGAGTTAATTAACCCGTTAACTGATGTACCCTGGATAGACTCGTATTAAAAATTTGGCCAAAACTCGTCCTTCAAATATCCATCGATTTAAACGACCCTCATTTAGAAAAACTATCAAACCTGGGACTTCGCGAAGTCATTTAAATCGGATTGATATTTGGACGAGTATTCTGTCAATGTTTTAAATACGTTTCCAGAGCACGGCAATTAACTGGTTAAAATGATCTTCAACTTGGCAAATTTTCTTGAACTCGGGACGTGTTTGACAAGCTTTGGGTCATTTTCATCATTATGTAAAGGAATTATTATTTTCTTACCAAAATATACAGATGAGTTTTGTTAGTGCTTGACAGTATTTCTTTACATTGTAAGAAAAAAAAAACCCAAATGAAATCCTTGTCAAGGAACACATAAAACTATATCTTACCTTGATTTGTTTGTGTCAAATATCCTTTCAGATCAAAAACAAAATGGCGTCTAAACAATTATAAAGTGTTTTATGTACATACTTAACACAGTGTCTGTAACACAGGTGGGAAAAACAATAACACGAATATAAATGGAAACAGTATAGTACGTGATATTCAATCCACATCCATTGCACTTATTATTAGCGACACTCAGTGTGCATGCATGTCGTTCATATGAGACGGTACAAAATAACAGGAAATGTAAATCCTCTTAGTCTACTCTATGATAATCCCTTTGCCGATAATCTAATAATCAATCTTGTACCAAATGGGCAGTCTGACCCAAAACGCAGTATGTCACATTGCTGACTCATTTCGTATTCTAATTTCATCAATAAATGTATGTTATCTTACTCATGAAATCTTCAACTGATTTATTCAATTGAGCTAGGCATGTGAGCACTCAATTTATAGAAGTTCTCTCTCTCTCTCTCTCTCTCTCTCTCTCTCTCTCTCTCTCTCTCTCTCTCTCTCTCTCTCCCTCTCTCTCTCTCTCTCTCTCTCGTTATTTTTCTCTCTCTATCCATCTCTCTCTGTGGATAGAGAGGGAGAGAGAGAGAGAGAGAGAGAGAGAGAGAGAGAGAGAGAGAGGAAATAACTGAGTAAAGTTTTTTACGTGTTAAACAATAAATTATTATCTACATCCAACTTTATTTTGGCAATCTAAATGCTTCAAGCCGTTCAAACACCTTCAACACTCTGTACACATTTATCGGAAAGAATCCGGATACCAGTGAGTACGTCCGCACGAGATTTTTTGGAAGCACGATATCCCATTTTATTAACCTACTAAAATCGAGACAATGAGTTATTTTCATGATGACAATATGATGGTGACGATGATGGTGGTGGTGGTGGTCGTGGTGGTAGTGAGGTGGTGGGGTGGTAGTGCTGATGGTTTTTATGGAAATGATGAAGATGCTGATGCTGATGATGATGATGATGATGATGATGATGATGATGATGATGATGATAATGATAATGATAATGATGATGATGATGATGATGATGATGATGATGATGATGATGATGATGATGATGATGACTTTTATTTTTAACGTATTCCATGTTTATTTTTATACAATTCATTTGCAAAATAAAATCAGTCTATCAAAAAAAAAAAAGGGTTATCGTGTTGAAATCGAGTGGAGATCAGGGCAAGGATACACGACTTAATTTGCACTTCCCTTGTAATAACGCATGTTGACTTAGTAACTGGCTCTAAACTATGGGAACAATGACGGACGCCCTTATGAAATATTTCTCCGAAGAGCATAAAAGCGCATCCAGAGGAGAAAAACATTACAAATATGATTATGTTTTGACTTTCATACATTCTGATCACAAGACAAAAGAAAAGTTCTAACCAGCATGAAGAATTAAAAAGTACTGATTTTCCTTGTTTAGAACCACGATGGCTGCCGTTGCTGGGCGACGTGACATCAGACTATTGAATCGTATTATGTCATACCATGTAAAATGGATCTTCTCTGACAGGGCCGAGAAAGACATAATATTATACTAAACGACAGAAAGAAAATCAACAACCCCAGCTTTAGAATAGACCTGGTCAACATAATACCTCACATGATGTACGATCATGACAAAGCCAATGAGTACAGCACGAAGTTGACCGAGTGATTCAATCTGTATGCGCCAATCGGCACCATGGATGGCATTGGTATAAAATAGGCTTAAACAGTCGTGACGTCACTTCCCTCGTAATGACGTATTGTAACTTCGTAACTGGGTCTAAACCATCGGAACAATGGTGGAAGCCCTTATGAAATACTTCTCCGACGAGCATAAAAGTGTATCCAGAGGAGAGCAACATTATAAATCTGATCATGATTTGACTTTATACATTCTGATCACATGACATGTGAAAAAGTTCTAGCCAGCATGAAGGATGAAAAGTACCGATTTTCTTTGTTTAGAACCAAGCTGTTCGTTGTTGGGCGGATGTGACATCAGACTATTGAATCCAATTGGCTAAGACGGTACGTCGGCGAGTTGAAGGAAGATGGCGTTCAATACGACCCCGATTAGAAGTAAATAGAAACATATTTATTAAGCAAACGAACATTTAGATAGAAGAGTAACGAGGAAGTTTGTCTGTAAATGGATGTTTTACTTATTTACAACAATTTCAGAGCAATTTATCACCGGGGAAAGAAACATATTGGGCGAGTCACAAGTTTGTAAATTTGCAATTACAGGTAATTATCTGTTCTGTTTTTAAAGGTTTTACGGCTCTTGCGACACATTCAGCTGATTTCAGTGCCAGTAAATAGGAAGAAAATGGAATAGTAAAACCAATTCTAAATTTACAATTAAAAGCACACGAGAGAAGTAAGTCAAAGGGGAAGGGTACAAACAAGGAAGATGTGTACATTCCAAGAGAACACTAAAAATCTACTTAGTTTGAGATCACCTTAACGTTTCATCCACAAGCACAGGATCCGACTAAGAGGAACACAATCCAATGCCTAATACCTCGCATCTGCTATAGAACTACTCTGGCAATTTATTATAACAATGTGTTTTTAGCACATTTATTTTTCCCTGTATAGCTAGATGTAAAATGTATAGTTAGAAAATATCGCATTGTGTTTTTTAGACTAAGGTACTCACTTGTACATAATGCGTTGATTAAATTACCTCAGGATTTTAAAAATTTGTGTTAAAAATTTGATTATTATAAAGCTTGCCCGCCTAAGTGAAATTTATGTAAGATTTAAAAAATCTTAATGATGTTTTCAAAATATAAGAGCTCATTTGATATTGTAGAAATTTTAAGTTCCCAGGAAGCAAACGTCGATTTCCTTATTTTTAGTGGTCTATTAACGGATTGAGAAATTAAATTATTCACAAATTCAAATTAAAGAAAAGATCTTAAGTACATTAATAAAGAGATATTACAATGCAAAACCAAACTAAAATAAAAAACAAATCTCTCTCTCTCCCTCTCTCTCTCTCTCTCTCTCTCTCTATCTATCTATCTATCTCTATCTATCTATCTCTCTCTCTCTCGCTCTCTCTCTCTCTCTCTCTCTCTCTCTCATAGCGCTTCACGTTCAGCGTGATTGAACAAAACTATTATGTTGTAACAAACGCATTACTTTTACATTCATTAAGAAATGAAACATTTACATTCAGCATGCAAATCATGTCAGTGATAAAGTTTAACGCACTCAAGGGAAATAGGTTTGAAATACATGGACTCCAAGCTGTTATTTTATGAAGGTTCAAGTTATGTATTTTGATTTTTGCCTTGTCTTGCAGCGTTGCATCTTAGAAATGATATTTCTTAAGTACAGGCTTTTATATTACATATATTTTAAAAATAAAACACGTTCAAGTGGCAAAATATATCAACCATTACGAAATCCATGGTAATGTTTGCGTTGCATGAATCTTGCTCTTTTCATATCTTTAAAGGGTTATCTTTTATGATCGGAAACTAACATTAATCTTAAATTACTAAGAAAAATCCTGGCTACTTTGTGTTTATGTTTTTTGTTTTACGGCGCTTGCAACACATTTAGGTTATATCAGCGCCAGTAAAAAGGAAGAAAAGGGGATAGTCAAATTCTAGAATTACAATTAAAGTACCCAAGAAAAAGTAAGACAACGGGGAATGGGAACAATTAGTGATCAGATGTAGAATCCAAGAGCAAACGATCAATCTGCTTAGTTTGAGACGACCTATAAGTCTCATCCGGAAACAACATAAGATCCAACAAAGAGGAACACAATCAGGCCATATTAACGACAGTAAAAAGGAAGAAAATGGGATAGTTAAAAATTATAGAATTACGATTTAAGCTCCCAAGGATAAGTAAGACAAAGGGGAATTAGTTCAAGTAGGGAACAGATGTAGATTCCAAGAGCACACTATCAGTGTACTTAGTTTGAGTTGACCTCAATGTCTTATCCAGACACAAGCACAATCCCCGCCAAGAGGAACACACTCAAATGCTTATAAATCACACACACACACACACACACACACATATATATATATATATATATATATATATATATATATATATATATATATGAGTGACTTTATTTGTTTTTGTATTAGCTCTAAACAACATTATCGAGCACTCTCGTATCTACAAGTACCCACCAACATCAACACTTATATATATATATATATATATATATATATATATATATATATATATATATATAAATGTAAAACAAAAATAATACAATACATAACAGAGAGATGCTTTACCGGACACAAAAATTCTAACTAGCTATAATTTGACTGTTTCCTTCCCAGCTAGAGAATCCGGTCAGGACCAGGACAAAACTAATTAATCTCATTCCAAGACAAAGACAGAAATAATGTTGGAAAACAGATATTGGCTGATAGAAGACACAGAAGTGCCTCCCTGCCCACTATGAGAGGTCAGGAACCCCACCCAGAACTATACATTTGATTGTTTACCTCCCCGCCAAGGAACTTGTCCAGTGAAACTTTATTATCTATCTAGTAATCTCATTCCAATATAAAGACAGAAAACAAGCTGGAAAACAAACACAGGGGTATAGAAGTAAGATGTAAGATGAGTTTAAGGAGTCACCTGTTTTTGAAACCTGCCAGTTCACGACCTGTTTGTTTATTTAGCTTTTTTAGATATTGTTATTTAATTATAAACTCAAAAGCAACAAGGTCTGGATAAAATAGTTTTATTATTGTTCGAAAGTTTATTATTTAAAAAAAGAGAATGGTATACAAAGAAAATGAGACATGTAATGGAATAAAGAGTTCGTATTATGTTGTTAGTGTCGGAGCAGATCGGTTTATTGTAAATCTTTTATTTTTTTAAAATATAGTATGCTTTAAAACTTTTCAATTGGCTAGAAATTTACATTTTGTGCATGCCATATTCAACAATAATTTAACACAGAACAATAATCAAGATTTGAAAAACCCCAATCAAATTGAACAATTTCACAATATCACAAGAGTGATAAAGATCGCCATAATAAATTGTATTATTTGTTTAATTAAGTAGCGGATTACTAGTAAATCGATATTTATTGTAATACACGATTCCCCCCTCCGCCCCCTCCCCCCCCCCAAAGGACTTCTGTTCTTTCACAATTGACGTCTAAGAAATAATACCTCGCATCTGCTATAGAACTACTCTGGCAATTTATTATAACAATGCTTTTTTAGCACATTTATTTTTCCCCTGTATAGCTAGATGTAAAATGTATAGTTAGAAAATATCGCATTGTGTTTTTTAGACTAAGGTACTCACTTGTACATAATGCGTTGATTAAATTACCTCAGGATTTTAAAAATTTGTGTTAAAAATTTGATTATTATAAAGCTTGCCCGCCTAAGTGAAATTTATGTAAGATTTAAAAATCTTAATGATGTTTTCAAAATATAAGAGCTCATTTGATATTGTAGAAATTTTAAGTTCCCAGGAAGCAAACGTCGATTTCCTTATTTTTAGTGGTCTATTAACGGATTGAGAAATTAAATTATTCACAAATTTAAATTAAAGAAAAGATCTTAAGTACATTAATAAAGAGATATTACAATGCAAAACCAAACTAAAATAAAAAACAAATCTCTCTCTCTCTCTCTCTCTCTATCTATCTATCTCTATCTATCTATCTCTCTCTCGCTCTCTCTCTCTCTCTCTCTCTCTCTCTCTCTCTCTCTCTCTCTCATAGCGCTTCACGTTCAGCGTGATTGAACAAAACTATTATGTTGTAACAAACGCATTACTTTTACATTCATTAAGAAATGAAACATTTACATTCAGCATGCAAATCATGTCAGTGATAAAGTTTAACGCACTCAAGGGAAATAGGTTTGAAATACATGGACTCCAAGCTGTTATTTTATGAAGGTTCAAGTTATGTATTTTGATTTTTGCCTTGTCTTGCAGCGTTGCATCTTAGAAATGATATTTCTTAAGTACAGGCTTTTATATTACATATATTTTAAAAATAAAACACGTTCAAGTGGCAAAATATATCAACCATTACGAAATCCATGGTAATGTTTGCGTTGCATGAATCTTGCTCTTTTCATATCTTTAAAGGGTTATCTTTTATGATCGGAAACTAACATCAATCTTAAAGTACTAAGAAAAATCCTGGCTACTTTGTGTTTATGTTTTTTGTTATACGGCGCTTGCACCACATTTAGATTATATCAGAGCCAGTAAAAAGGAAGAAAAGGGGATAGTCAAATTCTAGAATTACAATTAAAGTACCCAAGAAAAAGTAAGACAAAGGGGAATGGGAACAATTAGTGATCAGATGTAGAATCCAAGAGCAAACGATCAATCTGCTTAGTTTGAGATGACCTATAAGTCTCATCCGGAAACAACATAAGATCCAACAAAGAGGAACACAATCAAATGCTTACATTATACACTCAAAATAACAAAAATAATAATACATATAAATGATTGACAAGGAAAAAATATATAATCTCCCAAAACAATATCTATGCATTTTACTGTTTTCCTCCAAGCCAAGGACTCTGGCCAGGGCAAGGACAAAACCAAGTTATCTCATTCCAATACACAGACAGAAAGCAAATGGGAAAACAGATATAAGGGGATAGAAGACACAGCAAGTGCCACTCTGCCCACTATGGGAGACCATGAACTCCACCCAGTGGCTACTTTGTGAAAGTATGAAGAACTATCATTTTAAATGTATATAGATTGATTGAACATCAGTGAAAAAAATGGTTATTCTCTGAGTTTCCCTTCAACTGAAATGAATTCATTATTCTCATGTACGACCGATTTTTAAAATTTCCCAACGACCAGAGTTGATGAAAATATATCCTCCTGCTCTGTTTGACTATTCATATAAAAAGAAAGTCATAAAATGATTTTTTTCTCGTTCTAACATCTGGATTCAAGAAGTTTCAGGTTTGAGAGTTTTTGCCAAGATGAGGGTCTTTTAAATCGATCCATTTTTGAAGAACAAGTTTTCTGGCCAAACTTTTAAATTCATATTTTTAAGAGTATAGAAATTAACTGTTTAAGTAACACCCTTCATCAATCACAGATAGATACATATGTTATAAGTCATTTCTAACTCACTCCAAGTATAATAAAGTTGAAGATTGATTAAAACAACGTATTTACTAATATAAATATCATGAAATTGCTATATACCTTAAATACAATAAACAAAATAAATAAATCAATTTTCATACACAGTCTACACGAATTCAAAACACATAATTCAATACAATTGAATCGTGTAACAAAATTAAGTAGCAGTAATTTACGGACATAAACAGCGGTGTCCTAATTACAATACAAAAACCAGGAAAAACGAAAGGACCCGTAAACAACCTGCGCCCAATAACATTACTGAATACCATAAGAAAAACATGTCAACTATTGTCCTCAACAGAATTAGACCGAAAATAGAAAAATATCTATCACATAGCCAAAGCGGGTTTCGCCAATACCGAAGCACATCGGACGTTGTATGGACACATAAATGGTTGGCAGCAAAGGCACTCAAAGAAAACATATCCATAACAATAACCGGAATCGATATATCCGCAGCCTTTGATACGATCGACAGAGGAAAACTTTTGGAGATATTAACAGACATAGTAGACGAAGACGAGCTCCGAATAATCCGATTTCTCCTCAGCAACACAAAGATACAACCAAGGATATACGGGGCCACAAAACAGACGCAGTTCGAAAGTAACACCGGGACCCCCCAAGGAGATAGTCTGAGCCCGATTCTGTTCACAATATACTTAGAACACGCTCTGAAAGAAATTCGAAAAGTCATTCCAAAACCAACGACTCATATTGAGAATGCAATCCCTAGAGAAATCGCCTATGCAGATGATGTCGATTTTATTGGATCAACACCAGCAAATATAGACATCATACAAAATACCCTCATGAAATATAACCTCCAAGTCAATGCCAATAAAACCGAATTTACAACAATATCGAGGAACAAAGAGGAATGGAAAAGAACAAAGAAAGTCGGCTCACTAATTGGAGACACCGAGGATGTACAAAGAAGAAAACAGCTATCAAACGCCGCATTCAGTAAACTCACCAATGTATGGATTAGAGGTGAAAAATAAAGAGAAAAACCAAACTGAAACTGTACCGTGCTCTTGTAAAACCGGTACTTCTGTATAACTGCGGCACTTGGGAGTTGACAAAATCCGAAGAGGAACATCTGGATGCCTTCCATCGCACACAGCTAAGAAGGGTACTGGACATCAAATACCCCAAAAAGACCTCAAATGAATCACTCTATAAGATCACAAAAGAAAGACCAATCTCCCTTGACATTTTACAACAACGATGGCAACTTTTCGGTCACATACTACGCAGGGACAAAAACATACCAGCTAACCAAGCCATGTCGGGATACTTCCAAATACACGGGAACCTTTTCAGAGGAAGACCGATCACAACACTCCCTGTGATCCTAAACAAAAACCTCACAACACTTGGACACAGCATTAGTCTCATAACGGCAGGGGACCTTGAAAATCTGAGAACCCTAGCAGAGGACCGGCAATATTGGAGACACCTCACACAGGAAATACTGGAAACAGCCAAGGCGACCCGATCTTTCGGTCGAGACGCGAAAGGCATCTAAGTCAAGTAAGTCAATTTACGGAATGCGAAGTTTTAAAATATCATTTTGGCAATCAGATCACGGGTCTATTAACGTAATGGCATATGATTATTGTTGAATATAATATAATCATCAGCATCAAAGGATTCAATAAAACGGACTTGTGTTAATTTAAATTGAAAGTACATTTCCAAATGAGAAATATTATTCTATAACCATCCCATCAGCTGTCCTGGAAAGCAAATCTGAAAAAATGTATATGAAACATTGCCAGACAAAGCAGCAAAAGTAAAGATATTTTTAAAAGCATTCCAACTAATCAGCCTGTCTCGATTGGGGATCCAACCTCAGCTCACCTGATACCTGTATTCTGCTTCATACACACCTTTTCAGATTTTTATCCTACACCAGTACCTGGTCCCAAATTTGTCACCCTTATTTTTAGACAGAAAACGTTTAGTTTAAATATTGATCGATTAAACCACTCATTGCTGTTTACAAATTTCTGTCATAGTATTATACCCAATCACAGCGACGTGCTATCAGGATTCTTTAAAATATTTTGTTGGTAGTTATGCATTATAACATGTTATCAGAATTATCAGTCAGTGTTTGCTTTGCACCGGAGTAAATGGGAAACAGTAATAGATTGCAATTAGTGATTTGTCACACTGAAATAAAAAAATATCGGAAAATCGGCAAATGAGAATGTCAGACCAGTTAAAGCTTACTTTTTATCTCCAATATAATTTTATTTCAGGTTTTAAGATAAAATTTCATTTAGTTAATACAAGTCATCAAATGTACTTCAGTTCAAAGCCAATGATTGCAAAACAGTGAATACCATTCTAATCAATATGTAGCCGATTCGTTTAGGGGATGGTGGTGGTGGTGACGTTGGTGGCGTAGGGTCCTTGGGGTGCGGCATATCCTGGGTTGTCATACACATGCTGGACGTGAGTCTCTTGGTATCGTTTTCCTTCCTTTTGTCTGGGCTTCTCCTGGAAGAAGCCGAAAACATTGAACATTGAAAACACAAAATAAGGATAGACGGCAGTCTGTCTTGTTTTGTTTTGTTTTTTTTTTTGTTTTTTTTAACAATGCATTTTTTTTTGTTGGCTTAAGAAGGGCTTTGAGCAGGAAACGTTCCGTGTTTGTTACTTTGTTCTGTTTTGTAGCTGTTATATTCATTTCTATTTATAACTTTTTTTCAATTCACATCTTTTAGCAGCTTAGTATTGCTTTCATTATAATAGATATTTGGAAGCATCAGGGATAAACTGAACTTTTAACTCTCTCCTCAACAGCCATTTTCAAAATAGGCTAAATCCCGAAAATTCACACCATCCAATACGAAATATAGACCTAAATTTTTCTTTTCAAACAGAAAAGTTCATTCTATGCATAATATTGTTTCGCAAAATTAGCTTTACAACAAAGCGTCAATTTTTTATAGCTAGCTATAACAAAAATATTCTTTTAAATTTCGTAATGTGCAAAAGAAATCAGAATTAAAACAAAGTTGGTTGAGTCGTAACAAATGTGACGATTTTCTTACGGTTGGTAAGGAGAGGCCTAAAATAACCTGCATCTGGTTAATGTTCTATAAGATAAAAAAAAGACAAGCATTTTTCTTTTTAAATCAATAAATAAAACACAAAAATAGAAATGCTCTCCTAATGTTGAAGAGAGAGAGAGAGAGAGAGAGAGAGAGAGAGAGAGAGAGAGAGGGAGAGAGAGAAGGGGGGGGGTTGGTTTTGAATATATCTTCTTCAATACCTATAATTATTCCAGTCTTGTTAAACTGCATGTAATTATGAACTCTCTGTACTCAAAATATTATGCATGCTAAGGACCCAGAGATGGCTATGACCCCCCTTCCCCCTTACCAATGCATGTAACATTTTCCTCACCTGAGATTTGTTCATAAATTCTTGATAAGACACTGCTTCAAAAGACGGCTTTTCCTCAGAGGATTCGGAGGAGGAACTTCCCTTCAACAACTTTCTATTGCCCTAGGTAACCTGCATCTGGTTAATGTTCTATAAGATAAAAAAAAGACAAGCAGTTTTCTTTTTAAATCAATAAATAAAACACAAAAATAGCAATGCTCTCCTAATGTTGAAGAGAGAGAGAGAGAGAGAGAGAGAGAGAGAGAGAGAGAGAGAGAGAGAGAGAGAGGGAGAGAGAGAAGGGGGGGGGTTGGTTTTGTGTATATCTTCTTCTATACCTATAGTTATTCCAGTCTTTTTAAACTGCGTGTAATTATGAACTCTCTGTACTCAAAATATTATGCATGCTAAGGACCCAGAGATGGCTATGACCCCCTCCCCCTTACCAATGCATGTAACATTTTCCTCACCTGAGATTTGTTCATAAATTCTTGATAAGACACTGCTTCAAAAGACGGCTTTTCCTGTGAGGATTCGGAGGAGGAACTTCCCTTCAATAACTTTCTCTTGCCCTAGGTAATCAATTAATGTAAATTCAGAATTTAAACATTATAAGTACATTAGTTTTTAGTCGAATACTAACACTGTTTTATTTTGTAATTTGAAAGGGCGAAGAAAAACGGAAGAAGAGAAGATGGTGATGTAACAATAAGAGTGAAATTCTAATAAAGTCAACACTGCCCACCAGAAAGATTGGTTGGCTTCAAGCAAGATTGACTTTATATTATCTTGGTGGCTATGTGGCATTATGGCAATTTGTACGTGTAAAAGAAAAATTAGCTCTACACGATTGTATTGCAGTATATATATATATATATATATATATATATATATATATATATATATATATATATATACATATATATATATATATATATATATATATACATACATATATATATATATATATATATATATATATATATATATATATATAAATTAAAAATTGAGCTTTATAAGGGCAATAACCACTAAATCAGCTCACAGCGCTCTACAAGGGGGCCCTGGTCAACAGCAACATTTAACATGTATGACGGGACATGACACCTGTAAGGCTATATTACAATTTTTCGGAGAAAGACGACGCTGTTGACGGCCAGGTATACGGTGAGAGAATGTGAGTAAAGAGCCTTTTTCAAGGACTCAACTATGCGCCGAGCGGGAGGCTCGAACCCAGAACCTTCCGATCCGAAAGCGAGTGTCATACTACTAGACCACATAGCCGCACATATATAATGGAAATTGTGAAGCTTCAAAAAGCGTTTGACTTTTAAATGCTTTCTTCATTTTAATTGCAAAACGTACGTTTTTGGACTCCCAGAGTTTACAGAACAGGACAATGATTGCAACAAAGACCAGTCCGGCAACACAGGCGATGATGACGATTTCAATTTTGCCCAGATCAGAATCATCATCAAGGTCATGATCCTTGGGTGTGTCATCCGGTGTCAGGGTTGTTCCTGGATCAATGGGACCTACAAAGAACATCGCAAGGAATAATTATAGATAGGTAAATGAAAGGTTCTTTAGTTAAGAAAATAAAAGCAAGCTAACCGATGCACCAATAGGGGAAAATCCATAAAGTGACCGAAATCAGCACATTTCATTGTAGGTGGACATACTAGCAGGTATAATAACAGAATGTAAATATGGGTTTGATTTGTCATTGTAACGGACAATATTTTACTTTGGTTTGAGAGTATAACCATTACAACAATGAGTTCATAATATTTGGTTATCAGACTGGCGGATATATACACGTCGATTTGAGCAATATCATTTTATCCCAGGATTCACCAATCTATTTATAAAAGTAAACAGGTTTTGGTGACATCTCCCAAATTAATGAGGTTTCGGAAACTCGACATAAAACAATTTCCTTTTATATCTGCCGGGAAGTTTCATTCTATAATTCGATATAATAGGAAGAAGACCCAAACTTGTCAAAAAGTCTTGTAATCATTTGATTTGATTTTGATTTTAAGGGTTTTATGGCGCTGGTAATATATTAAGGTCATATCAGCGCCAGTAAAATGGAAGAAAATGGGATATTCAAAAGTTCTAAAATTACAATTAAAGCACCCAAGAAAAGGTAAGACAAAAGGGAATTGGTTCAAATAGGAAACAGAGCAATTAATCTCATTCCAAGACAAAGACAGAAAGCAAGTTGGAAAAAAGATGAAGAAGGATAAAAGACACAGTTAGTACCTCCCTGCCCACAATGGTTAATAGGCTTCAACAGTAATGACGTCACTTCCCTCGTAATGACGCATCGTAACTTAGTAACTGACTCTAAACTATCGGGACAATGGCGGACGCCCTTATGAAATATTTCTCCGACGAGCATAAAAGTATATCCAGTGGAGAAAAACATTATAAAAATGATCATCACATTCTGATCACCTGACATATGAAAAGTTCTAGCCAGCATGAAGAATAAAAAGTACCGATTTTCCTTGTTTAGAAACACGCTGCTCGCCGTTGCTGGGCGACATGACATCAGACTATTGAATCCAATCATTTGATTGCCATTGCAACAGATCGAATAAAATATATAGGCTAAATTAAAAAATGAAACGAAGTAATGCACCGTTTAATAATGACAATAATTATTTTAACCAAAATTAAATGTTCTCAACAATTTTTAGCATGTGGCACATATGAGTTCTAAAAGTGGGAGGCCGAAAAGTGAAATGATTACTCACCCATTTTACGGTGTTTATTGTTTAGGTTTTAAAACAATTTTTTTATCATTGTGTTTTATCTCAAATTATCTTTGGGACATCATTTAAATAAAAAAGTGTTCTAATATAGCCAGGTTATCAGTGCTCATTGCCTTGGAAACAATTGTACATATTCTAGATGTTTTCTAAAACACTTTTCTCTTTCCAATCTGCAAGCGATTAAATTTATTGAAAAGAAAAGAAGATGATAAAGGTGTATATAAATATATGATTTTAAAAAAACATACTAATGACAGGCGCAGCCACTGTTAAAGAATTTTTATCCAAGGGTACTCCTTCCAGGTTTCCACTTTGAACGATATTTTGAAAGGTCGTGTTGACATTATTGGAAACATCATTGACTTTGTCTTCATCGGATTTCAATACGACATTGAAGTCAACAATAATGCTTCCTGGCCTGTAAAGTGAAGAAACGTACGTTTACCTTAAGAAGAAGAACAAAAAAGGAGAAGAAAAAGTAGTAGTAGTAGTAGTAGTAGTAGTAGTAGTAGTAGTAGTCGTAGTAGTAGTAGTAGTAGTAGTAGTGTAGTGTAGTAGTATAGTAGTATAGTAGTAGTAGTAGTAGTAGTAGTAGTAGTGTAGTAGTATAGTAGTATAGTAGTACTAGTATTATTATATTATTATTATTATTATTATTATTATTATATATTATTAGTAGTAGTAGTAGTAGTAGTAGTAGTAGTAGTAGTAGTAGTAGTAAGTAGTAGTATGTAGTAGTAGTAGTAGTAGTAGTAGTAGTAGTAGTAATAGTTTTAGTAGCAGTAGTTGTAGTAGTGGTAGTAGTAGTAGAAGTAGTAGTAGTAGTAGTAGTAGTAGTAGTAGTAGTAGTAGAAGTAGTAGCAGTAGTAATAAGTGTAATAGTAGTAGTAGTAGTAGTAGTAGTAGTAGTAGTAGTAGTAGTAGTCGTAGTCGTAGTTGTAGTAGTAGTAGTAGTAGTAGTAGTAGTAGTAGTAGTAGTAGTAGTAGTAGATAGTAGTAGTAGTAGTAGTAGTAGTAGAGTAGTAGTAGTTTCGTAGTTAGTAGTAGTAGTAGTATGTAGTAGTAGTAGTTGTAGTAGTAGTAGTAGTAGTAGTATGTAGTAGTAGTAGTAGTAGTAGTAGTAGTAGTAGTAGTAGTAGTATAGTAAGTAGTAATAGTGTATAGTAGTAGTAGTAGTAGTAGTAGTAGTAGTAGTATAGTTGTAGGTAGTAGTATGTAGTAGTAGTAGTTAGTAGTAGTATAGTGTATAGTAGTGTAGTAGTAGTAGTATGTAGTGTAGTAGTAGTAGTAGTGTATAGTAGTAGTATAGTAGTAGTAGTAGTAGTAGTAGTAGTAGTAGTAGTAGAGTAGTAGAGTAGTATAGTAGTAGTAGTATAGTAGTAGTAGTAGTAAGTAGTAGTAGATAGTAGTAGTAGTAAGTAGTAGTGTAGTATAGTAGTAGTAGTAGTAGTAGTAGTAGTTAGTAGTATAGTAGTAGAGTAGTAGTAGTAGTAAGTATGTAGTAGTATGTAGTAGTAGTAGTAGTAGTAGTATAGTCGTAGTTGTAGTAGTAGTAGTAGTTGTTGTAGTAGTAGTGTAGTAGTAGTAGTAGTAGTAGTAGTGTAGTAGTAGTAGTAGTGTAGTAGTAGTAGTAGTAGTTAGTAGTAGTAGTAGTAAGTAGTAGTAGTATAGTAGTAGTATGTAGTAGTAGTAGTAGTGTAGTAGTAGTATGTAGTAGTAGTGTAGTAGTGTAGGTAGTAGTATAGTTAGTAGTAGTAGTAGTAGTAATAGTAGTATAGTAGTAGTGTAGTAGTAGATAGTAGTAGTATAGTAGTAGTATAGTAGTAGTAGTAGTATAGTAGTAGTAGAGTGTTAGTTGTAGTTAGTAGTAGTAGTATTTGTAGTAGTAGTTAGTTGTATGTAGTAGTAGTAGTAGCAGTAGTAGTAGTATTAGTAGTAGTAGTAGTAGACGACGTAGTCGTAGTTGTAGTAGTAGTAGTAGTAGTAGTAGTAGTATAGTTAGTAGTAGTAGTAGTAGTAGTAGTAGTAGTAGTAGTAGTAGTAGAAGTAAAAGTAGTAGTAGTAGTAGTAGTAGTTGTAGTAGTAGTAGTAGTAGTAGTAGTAGAAGTAGTAGTAGTAGTAGTAGTAGCAATAGGTGCAGTAGTAAGTCCAAAAAACCCTTGTTGTGCAAATTAGGGTTAAAAGCATGAAAATTACATATGTTCTAGAATATGAAAAATCATGTAATTTATTCTATAGAACCACTCTGAGAGATCAGTATTAATTGAGATAAAGCTTTTTAAGATTGACAAATTTTGAAATGGACGACAAAAAGATTCGTTCATTCCTATTATGTAAAGATTCAAATCAATGCGACCCAAGGTTGTTTTACGTCATCTTTGGATTCCCATTGGTGACTAATTTTAGCGTCAAACCTGATGTTTTCCTTTTACTAAACTTTCGATTCACGAGCTATCCAAATTGTTTAATCGTTAATCGTATTCAACTTTCCTAGTTTTGAGGGATTTATCCAATGCAAAATTCTATAATAATAGATATTTGTTTATCTGAGTTAGCAAGTATAATCAACCACACTAATAAAGACGGACAGACAAACAGACTCGCATAACACATCTCTATTAAATGTCGGCAATCGGTGTTGACATAGACAAGTGTTCCCTTCCCCCGTCCCTTAATTATCTTTTCTTTCCAAAAATGCTGCCATAATCATTTTATTTGTTTTATAGACTATTTTGGTCAGACTTGATGATAGTTGGGGATCAAGATAGCTTAATTGGTAGAGCACTCGCTTCACACGCAAAGGGACCGATATCGATCCCGTGTGCAGTCGAATTTGTTTTTGCTTGACCCCCCAGTCCATCCAGCAGTAATTGGGTACCTGGGTCTGTTATACTTTACGATAGACTAACGTCCCATGAAAAGGGTATCATGGAATGGCAATTGTCCGTTTCACGCTATAGAAACTGGGATAAACTCCTGCTCTATGGACCGAATAGCTCTAAAGGACTACTGCATTTGGATGACAGTATGGAGTCAGCATACATATAAAATTGTATTAGAACGCTATAACTATCGTCACCATCATCATCATCATTATTATCATCATCATCATCATCATCATCATCATCATCCTCATCATAATCATCAATCGCTACCATGCAGTACTGTGTACAAGCTATTGGCGTTACGTTATTGTCCGCATGGTGACAATGGGAGCGTGTTCTATCTGTACTGTTGTTTCCTTGTGTAAGGCACTGCGCACAAATTGCCTCTCCGTTCAGGTATAATTGATTGTTCTTTCTGCTGTTGTCCAAAAATTACTCTGTAGTGATGGCTTGTTTTGTATGAAATAGGTCTTACGTGTCTTGCTGGTGAACCATTGTGCAGTTATTATAGCGTTAAGAAACTGTAACATTACTTGTGTATTCCATATGGAATTCTCATAATTCAAATTGAATATTGATGGGTATTTAAAAGAAAGAACGAAAGGAGAGAGAGAGAGAGAGAGAGAGAGAGAGGGAGAGAGAGAGAGAGAGAGAGAGAGAGAGAGAGAAGAGAGAGGTGGTAGAATATTACATATGACTTAAAAAGGAATGCGTTTGCATGTTTTCAAATACAATTTCAATGGCAAAAAGAACTTCTCGCAGGGACTGATGCTTCAACCACCCAGGAATACACACACTACAATTCCTACTACATTTTGTTTTATGTTTTGCTGAAGAAGGATTTTTTCCCGAAACTTCGTTTGTCTGTACTGTTCCCACCAGAAGCCATTTATTGGCTACTGCAAATGGTCAACAATGTATTTAAATTATTGAACGCACATTGTATTCTCGTTATTTTCCTTGGATAAGTAATGCTAAATATAGGGAAAAATAGAAGTGCTAAAACGCACTGTTATTATAAATTGCGAGAGTGGTTCTATAGCAGGTGTCATTTATATGGATCTTAGCTACATCTTATTTATTTCTCTTGTAATAGGGAAACTTTAAGGCCTTAAACCGAAAGGTGATGATTGATTGCCATAGTGGTTCTATCGCAGATGGGTTTTGAATGGGTCTTGGTAACCTGAATGCGGTTTTAGCCAAATTTTCCCCACTATGATACATTACTTATATCCGGCTGGCGGATGTTATGAGTTGGTTTGTTTGTTTTTTGTTGTTTTTTGGGGGGTTTCTTTTTGATAAACGCAATTGCATCAATAACTATCATGGGAAGGTATGCAAGCAGCCATTTGATAATAGGTTCTGAAGACAAGATAAAACACTTACCTGAAATCCGTGACTGTTATACTTAACAAGTCTTCGTCATACTCACTGATAACATTGAGTAGCTGCAGTATTAAATGAAAACATAAACAACAAAAAATTAAATATGCAAGCAAAGGAATAAAAAAAAATACAGAGAGATATAAATATAAATAGGCTGTATTTTACCCGAGTTGATATATATTTTTAAAAATTCCATTGTTCATTTTCCTCGCTATATTATTGTTCTTAAAAGAATTATACTTCATTTAAATATCTTTACTGAATGAGCAGTTAAAACTCATTGTTGCAAGTAGAGTTGGATCTTTGTGAGAGAGAAAGAGAGAGAGAGAGAGAGAGAGAGAGAGAGAGAGAGAGAGAGAGAGTAATATGTTTTTGCGACGCATTAAGGACTTGCGCTCACCTAGATAGATACACACCGTTAGTCGCGCTTAAAAATAAACATCAGTCAAAAACAGTCGACTTATCTATTTCAGTTCAAAACAAAAGAGTAAATGCTTTACTCTTTATTGTATTCTAAAGCATTTAACACTCTATCGACACTCCAGGGGATGTCAGTTCCACGAAAACGAAACATGATGAAATAGGCATAAATTACAGATTCAGGACTCAACGCTTAATACTAAGGACATCTTCAATCTTCAAATATTGATGGCTTGCAAAGGCCGCACGGACCCATTACTGCAAATGTTCAGTTACAGTCCAATCAAAACAGATTACTTTGACGAGTAAGTGCATTCAAAAATGTTTTTGAAGTTCCCAAGCATTCCACGTCCGCTGTGTTCTGTGGCAGGAAATTCCACTCACTAATTGTCCGTGGGGGAAAAACAGTACATGTACGTGTCTGTCCTTGTAAATGGTTGTATATATGTATTGTGATGCATTGTGTCTACATGTAGCGTATCTATCTGATGTGCTTTTTATGTATTTTGGGATGCTTTTGGGTCTTTGATGGTTTTGTTTAAGGCTACAATACAGGATACCTTGCGCCTGCTTTTCAATGGTTTCCATTCAAGTGACTGGAAGAGACCAACCTATTTGCCAACATCTCATTTAAGCCCTCTTGAATTGATTTTATGTATTCAACACCAAATTAAAGTAGCCGAGTGGTCTATCAAAGAGAAAAATAAATAAGTAATCGATATGGAATTTTAATGGATTTTGTAAGAGGATCTGGAACTGAGAATGACTCAAGACAATGCCAAAAGAGACGAAGCAGTATGGAAAAGAAAACATAGAAAGTACATTAGGAAAGACTAGCATATGAGGCACGAGAAATGTTTGAGTGGTAGATACTTATTAACAAACATATTTCGATAAGACTGTACAGAATTTGACCCATTTTCAATTCTAAAGGGCAATAAGTTATGATTTGAATTCGAAACAAATTAACTCATTTTATGGGGATCCCAATAGCTCGGCAGAGCTCTCGTTTCACACGCAAAGGTGCTGAGATTGATTCCGGGTGAAGTCGAGATTTTTTTCTGACACCTCACTCTCCCTGTTCACCCAGAGGTGATTGGGTAGTTGGGTCTGTTAAATCTGGCAGAAAGTTCTTTGCGCTAGACTAGCGTCGTATCAAAAGGGTAACAAACAATTGCTAATTGTCCATTTCATGCTAAAGAGACCGGGGTAAACTCCGGATCCATGTACCCAAACTCTGAAGGAATTAAAAAAAAAATCTTTATTATTTTAAACTCATTTCCATTCACTGCCTTTCTGTATCTTACATCCATCTCTATCTCCTGTTTTAACGTTAGGAACTCAGCGGATGATTTATTCGAAAGTTTCTCTCTGAATGGCACCTCCATACTAAATACCACTGAGATAGATGCATGGACTAGAACGGGGTTAAAATCTGGGGACAAAGACATAAAATATCGTTTATGACGTGACATAAAATGACATAATAATCTCAAAATTATTTTTGCGAAAAATTAATGAATTCAGACCTATCGCATTCAGTTACTGTGAAGTTATGAAACTGTTTTCGCTCAACGCCGGCTGGTGTCATGAAACCACGTACAGCCACTCCAATCCAAACATTACCCGTGCTAGTATTTTGTCCGGATTATAGAGATGTCCGGATAGTGGAATCAGTCCAAATAGTGTACAAATAAAGATGAAAAAATCCATCCCCATGCAACCTGTCCGGAGTCATCTGTATTGTGGAGTTCCGAAAAAAGAGAGACGCGGCTGCGTGTATGATCGTAGCCATCGTAAAGTTACAACCTGACACCGTAGCCATCGTTAAGTTATAGCCTGACACTGAAACCCAAAAAGACTGGCATTTTGACGTCATTATGTGGTTTTTGCACTGCCTAGTGAGTTGTCGTCAGTAGAGCTCATGGAAACAAGTGATCCCATTGGTTGAACTATTGAATACAACTCACGATTTGTTTTCTTTTGTGGCCAAAGACTAACATTTTGACGTCATTTTTTGGTCAGTGTCAGGCTATAAGTTAACGATGGCTACGGTGTGATTCATTGCCTCCAAGCGGGGGTTATGTTGAGGTGGTTTGGTTGAGAAAAACGGAATTGATAGTAAAATATTTTACATTGGATACGTTTATTTTCTAATTGAGGAAAAGTAGATTGTCATTTTCAAATCATTAAAAATTTTCCAGTCACTTTTTCCGACATCTATATATATATATATATATATATATATATATAGAATGCAAATTGTCACTCACATTTTTTGTGGCCGAGACGATTCGTTTCTGTGTCTTACATACATATATTCACCGATTGGTGTAAACAAAATCAGCTTGAATTAAATGTTGAAAAAACGAAAGAACAGGTGTTTGGTGTAAAAAATAAAAACGACTTAAAGTGTGTGGCGATCGGTAAAGATGATGTTGAGATAGTTGACTATTTTAAATATTTAGGAATAACCATTGATAGTTCCCTCAATTTCTCTCAACATATTAATATAATTTCTAAGAAAGTTGCCCAAAGATTATACATCCTAAGGAAATTGAGAACATTTCAAGTAAGGAAGAAAACTATGTTAAGAGTTTATGACTCATTGATTAAAAGTGTAATTGCGTTTGGCTGCACCATATGGTTTGGAGGATGCCGACTTAAAGATAAATCAAAAATTTCAAAATCTATCAAAGAGGCATCAAAAATAATAAACCATCCTCTTGATGGAGTAGAAAGAATTCATGGAAAAGCAATAGAAAGGAAAGCATTCTCAATTACCAACAATAAAAAACATATTTTATACCATGAATTTAGTCTTTTACCATCTGGGAGAAGGTTTTGTCAGATTAAATGTAGAACTAACAAGTATAAATCAACGTTCGTTCCATCAGCAATAAAAATTTTGAATATTTCATATGGTACAGAAAAACCAAGGATTGATTCGTTGACTGATTAACTGATTAATTTATTTAATGTAAGATTAACTGACCAATTGATAATGATGATAATTTTTGGTGTCGAATTGCCACAGTCGTAACAAATTGAAAACGAAATGAATATGTTTATGTTGTGTATATCGCACGTGTGAAAGAAAGAGAGAGAGAGAGAGAGAGAGAGAGAGAGAGAGAGAGAGAGAGAGAGAGAGAGAGAGAGAGAGAGAAAATAAGTAGGAGTGAAATATCTGTTCAATCTTAGTTATCGTTTAACATTATAACAAGTGTAACTAAATGACAAATTGCCATATTTATGGACAATAAAGATCTATTATTATTATTATTATTATTAAAAAATGTGAGTGACAATTTGCATTCTATATTAGCTCTAACCATCATTATCGAGCACTTTCGTACCTACGAGTACCCACCAACACTCATAAATATATATATATATATATATGTATATATATATATACCATATATATATATATATATATATATATATATATATATATATATATACCAGATATATATGTATATATATATATATATATATATATATATATATATATATATATATATATATATATATATATCTGACATGACACCATTTTGAGACAAACAAAGGTTTTGAGCAAGTCAGAAAAATAAAAATAGAAACAGGGGATAGATGACACAGCAGGTGTCCTCCTGCCCACCGTGAGAGGTCAAAGACCCCACCCAGACGTCGTCTCGAGATGGAAGAGTGAAGTAAAGGATGAGTGGTAATAGGAAGAAGAAGACGAGTATAAGGACGAAGGGAGAAAGAGGAAGAAGAAGATCAAGAGGAGGAGAAGGAATTATTCCATCTACTTTAATGCCGAATGGATCCATTTGGGTGACGCGATGCGCTCACGTGATCACTTTTAGCGTGCGTCTTTCAAGTGATCAGTTCATTGTTTGGAAGCTCCGTTAATTAATTATTATTTATTTCTATTTCTGGATTGTAGTTCACTTAATCAATCTTATTCATTCGTAAAGGATCGTGAGGGGTAGTGGAGCAGTTTGTCTTTCAAAGGATAGTAAGGCGATCCTTCCCTCTGTTAGCCTGTGGTAGACCCGTGGGCAAGGTCGAGTAACCACTTAGCCTCCCTACCAGGGTTACATGAAGTCACGGCATGCAGGTGATGGAAAGGAGAGGGTAGCAGCCAGGAGAGTCCATGGAACTGGTCAACTCTCCACAGCGTCAGGCAGAGGATATCATTAGGTACAATGGCTGAGGCTAACCGCCCAGAATGGGAACTGCCCTCACAGAAAGTAAGTGCAGCCTACTGCGAGTAAAAATCTGCAAAGTAATATCATATCACAAAACATAGTTTGTCCTCACAGCAGCGTGCATGGGAATCAGCACTGTAGTGCGATCAACTCGCTCGGTAGGGAGCACCATGTGCATCAGGTGATTCCAGACCGTCATCAAGCTACTGCTTGCAACTTCATTAAAAATTAGGAACTTGGAACGTGCGATCAATGTTCCAAGCAGGAAATTTGGAAAACGTTCTACAAAAAATGAACCGAATGGCAATTAACATCTTACGGATTTCAGAAATGAGATGGATGGGAGTCGATTCCATGATCTGTAATGGATGTAAAATATTCTACTCTGGTGGTGAAACTCACGAACACAGAATCGTTATTTTACTCAATCCGGAAACGTAAAAAATATTGCAAGGCCATGAATATATTTCCAACAGAATCATTGCGGTAAAATTGCAGGGGGAGTATTTGACGTGGGTATAATCCAGGTGTATACTCCAACATCAAGTCATACCGATGAAGAAATAGAAGAGTTTTACGAAGACCTGGAGAAAGCCTGGCAACTATTTGGATCTCAAGACATCAAGGTTGTAATCGGAGATTTTAATGCGAAAGTTGGAGACAGAAAAATTGAAGATGCTGTTGGAGCACATGGTTTAGGACAGAGCAATGAAAGAGAGAGAGAGGAGGAGAGAGGCTAATAGAATGGTGCAAAACGCATGACATGTTCATCAGCAACACATGGTTTGATAATCACCCGAGGAGGAAATGGACTTGGATGAGGCCTGGAGACCAGACGCGTAATCTGATTGATTACATTATCGTACAGAAACGGTTCAGAAACGCCGTTCAACCGACAAAATCAATGCCTGGGGCAGACTGCAACAGGGACCATATACCAGTGGTAGGTAGAATAAAATTAAAGATGAAAAAAACTCAAAAGATCTAAAACACAAACAAAATTTCACATTGAATATCTAAACACCAATGACAAACTAAAAGAACAGTTTTCTGTATCTGTAAAAAAAATAGGTATGATGTACTTAGTAATACATCACAGTTGGAAGAAAAATATCTCGCATTGAGGAACTCTATCACTGGCTCACTAGAGGAACACATTCCTAAAGTAACTAAGAAGAAACAAAAGAAATGGATAACACAGGAAATATTGGATCTGATGGAAAGGAGGAGATGTGTTAAGGGAAATGAGTCAATGTATAAAAACATAAATAAAGACATAAAGAAAAGATGTAATGAGGCAAATGAAGCCTGGCTGAATGAGCAATGTGAACAAATAGAAAGAGATGACTATTCAAAAGACCTAAAAACCTTCCACAACACGATCAAAGAAGTGAACATGAAGAGTAAATGCAAACAAACAGGCTGCATTAAGGCTAAAGATGGTACATTGCTGATGGATAAAAACAGCACATTGCAACGTTGGTCGGAATACATCGAGGAGCTGTTCCATGATGGAGGAAGGAACAAACCGCAAATCTATAACTCCATAGAAGGACCACCTATCTTAAAAGCCGAAATGGAGAATGCACTCAGAAGGATGAAGAGGGGGAAAGCTCCTGGACTGACAATATTCATGTAGAATTGATTGAAGCACTTTGGGATTAGGGAATTGATAAATTAACTGAAATGGTGAATTTAATTTATGA
>NC_088360.1:116566724-116579224 GCF_034508935.2 Berghia stephanieae
CCACATGCAAGAACCAAATATTAATATAATAACCTGACGTGTGTAAACTCGTTAAAAACCAAGCAACTGGCATCGTCCAGTGATAAAACAAACGTAGTCCTTTGGTGCCATAAGGTCCATGGAGTCCGAGATCATCCCGTTTTCCATAGCGTAATAGAGCAATTGCTTGCTACACTTTTCACAAGACGCTAATCGCAAAGTACTTTGCGCCAGATCTTACAGACCCAGCTACCCAATTACTGCTGATTGGACGGGCGGCGGAAGGGATGGGGGGGTATCAGAAAAAAAATCGTGACTTCACCCGGGATTGATCTCGGGCCCTAAGTATGTGAAGCAGATGCTCTACAAACTGAGCTATCGGGACCTCATTGTGATAAAACAAACTTACAAGCAAAACCCGATGGTACAGTTGAAAACTACTATCAAGTGTTCTCTTCATGTAAAGATTCATATCTATCTGGTCACGGCTTTTTATAACAGACTCTGAAAGGGAAATGGACATTTCAAATAATTATAATAAGTCATTATAATAAGTCATGCTGTTAATGACATTAAAGTGAGACTAACCAGTCATTATATATATATATATATATATAATATATATATATATATATATTTATATATATATAAGGTTTAGTAATAAGCATCGCAGTCTGTCGCAGATTTTTTAAAGCCTCGATGAGTATAGCTGCTCTCTCTCTCTCTCCATCGAAGTTGTTAATTGTTTCCATTAGTCACGGGTCATGGGCCAGAGTTTTAAGGCTGTCAAGATCTTGTTGAGACTTTAGTACGGTGGGCACAGCAGTTTTTCTTAGTTCTTCAGGGATTGATTCGGCCTCATCTGAGTCTAGAAATGTCTGATATGTAGAGAGATCCTGGTTCAGGGTAGTTACCATTGATGTTGGTGGTCTCCCTACATATTTGTTGCCATGAAGGAAATATTCTGTCATTACAGTTTGGGCTGGGATGTTATCTTCCCGACGTAAGATGTGACCAAATAACCACCATCGCTGTTTCTTTATTATTGTACTCAGGCGTTGGACCCTGGTTCTTTCATTGAGATCAGTATTTGTAATTGTCTCTGGCCAATAGATTCCGATTACGCGACGCAATTGTTTGCGGTGGTATGAATCGAGACTTTTCAAGTTCTTTTTTTGTGAGGCCCCAGGTTCCACAATTATATGTCAATATCGGAATAATCAGTGCCCCGTAAATCTGTATTCATTTATTTTCACTGATTATGTTATTTCTATTCCATAAATTTGGAGTTGGTTGAATGCATTGGTAGCCATCTGCTTTCGTTTTCTGATGTCTTCATTTTCATTGATCAAATTGCCTAGTTTACGTGCACTTTTCCATTCATTTAAATATCTGTTGATTTTTGTATATTCTGTTTTGGATTGATTCACTTTTAGATTCCATGCTTCTAGAGTTGTTGATATTATTGGCGTGTATATTTTCGCTTGATGCTCTGATTCAAAGATTGGGTCTGCATCATCTGTGTATATCATTTCACGTGTGATCTTCTTTGTTTAGTGGTAATTTTGATCTTAGTTCTTTCATGGCCGATTCGAGGTATATCGTGAATAGAATTGGACTCAAGTTGTCTCCTTGAGGGGATCCAATTGAGGCTGATATTGTTCTTAATTCTCTGCCAGATTCAAATTAGTATTTGATAATAGGTATCTTATGAGCGTTCGACAAATGGATGATGCCAAGTCTGCAAAGATAGATCATCATCAAGCCCTACTGCAACCTCCTCGTGGTGTCGAACGGTAACAGGTCAAGCTGGCCAACTGCAGAGGGCGACAAGAATAGGCAATGGCAAACCATTCTTGTAACTTTGCCGAGTTAACTGCATGAATAAGTCCAAAAAGTTAAACGGTGACAGCGTAAAGGGGAGCATGTTTTCACGGAAGACTGCTGCCTCGCTCGGTTGGGAGCGTGATGTTCGTCAGGTCACACCGAACCGTCAGCCAGTTACTAGGCGAAATAAATTTAACAAATGTGACAAAACCAAAATTGGGACATGGAATGTCAGGACCTGTGCCCAAAAAGGAAAACTAAACAACATTCTGAAAGAAATGAAACGGCTCCAAATAAATATTCTTGGCCTGGCAGAGATGAGATGGAAAGAGCAGGGAACCATGTCAAAACAAGAAAACAACATGACATATAAGATCATATGGAGTGGTGGAACCTCTTTCCAAAAAGGAGTAGGGATGATTTTAGACCAAAAATCAACCAAATTTTACAAAGGGCACGTAGCAATCTCAGACAGAGTTTTGCTGGTTAAGCTAAGAGGACCTGTAGTTGACACCAATATTATTCAAGTTTATGCACCAACAGAAGAGGCGACAGATGCAGATATGACAGAGTTTTACCATTCACTAGACAAAGCAAAACGAATGTGTAAATCACAAGAAGTCCTTATGGTAATGGGGGACCTAAATGCTAAGATTGGCAGAGGCAGAGATGGTGACATAATCGGACCACATGGACTCGGAGACAGAAATGAACGAGGAAACATCTGGGCAGATTGGTGTAGAACAAATAAATTAATGATTTCAAAACCTGGTTTCAACAACACCCAAGAAGAACCTGGACATGGCAATCACCAGGGGACAGAGCAAGGAACCAGATAGACTTTATAGCAGTATCATCAAGATTCAGAAATGGCATATTAAATTGCAAAACCTACCCAGGCGCCGATGTAGACAGTGACCATGTCCCAGTTGTTTGTACAATAAGGATAAAGTTTAAAGCTATTCAGAGAACAGCTGGTAGAATAAAGAGGGATTACAGGTTATGCAAAGACAATGGCATACAAACAAAAATGAGAGAAGAATTTGAAAATGCACTCATGATACAAAGCCAAAGTGAACCTGATAATGAAAAATGTGAAAAACAATTTGATATATTCCAAAAGTGTGTCAAAGCAACTGCAGAAAAGCATTTACCAATAGCTCAAATAAACAGCAAAAAGGAATGGATGACAAATGAAATTCTAAACCTATTTGAAGAAAGACGAAAATGCAACAGAGGGTCTGCAGAATACCAAACATTGAACAACCACATTAAATCCAAATGCATCGAGGCACACGAGAACTATCTAGACTGGAAATGCTGCGAAATCGAAAGAGAATACAAACCCAACACCCAACAAGCTCACCAAAGAATAAAAGAACTATCAGGGAAAAGGAAAAGCAAAGCAGCAGGAAGTTGTATCCAAAACAAACAAGGGGAACTGCTATTTGAAGAACAACATATAGAAAGCCGATGGGTAGAATACATAGGCGAACTGTACAATGATCCAAATAGAAATGAACCACCACTGAAATTCAAAGAACCATTAAGCGGACCAAACATCACCAAAAGTGAAATTGAACATGCCATGGAACGAATGAGGGATGGTAAAGCAACAGGCCCTGATGAAATATCTGTAGAGGTATTAAAAAGCCTAGGAGATCTAGCAATTGATGAACTTCACATATTATTCAACAATATATACAATACTGGGAAAATTCCAGAAGATCTCTGTAACTCTATTTTCATAGCAATACCAAAGAAAGCAGGTGCAGTCAGATGCGAAAATTTTAGAACTATAAGTTTAATAAGCCACATCAACAAAATACTGTTGCGTATAATTATCAACAGGCTAAGGAATAAGATTAACCCCGAAATCGCAGAAGAACAATATGGATTCCAACCTGACAGAGGGACAAGGAACGCAATATACCTCCTCCGTGTTTTAAGTGAAAGAGCTATACAGGTTCAGACCCCACTATACCTCTGTTTTGTCGACTACAAAAAAGCTTTTGATAGAGTACGCCACGAAGAAATACTAAAACAACTGCACTCCATTGGCGCTGATGAGAAAGACCTCAGACTCATGCAAACATTATACTACACCCAGCAGGCATCTATCAAAATCGGAAACTCTACAGGAAATTCCATTCCTATTAAGAAAGGAGTCCGTCAAGGGTGTGTTGCCTCACCAGATCTGTTTAATCTATACCAAGAAACAATCATGAGGGGCATAAATAATATGGAGGGAATAAAAGTGGGAGGTCACAACATAAATAATATAAGATACGCAGACGATACGGTACTCATTGCAACATCAGAAATCCAACTTCAAAAGATTGTTGACAAAGTGGTAGTAGATAGTGAAGCCAAGGGAATGGAAGTGAATATCACCAAAACGGAATGCATGGTAATACAGAAAAACCCCGAAAACAACAACACCTGCAATATAACGATTCACGGCGAGCAACTTACCAACGTAGAAAGTTTTAAATACCTAGGTTCAATAGTGACAACAGATGGAAGATGTAACCGAGACATACGAGCAAGAATAACTCAAGCCAAACAGGCCTTCATGGACCTGGGAAACATTTTGAAAAACAAACAGATGTCGTTCGGGATTAGATTCCGAGTCTTGAAGTGCTACGTGTGGCCAATCTTGTTATACGGATGCGAAAGCTGGACTACAAATGCAGAAACACAAAAGAACATTGAAGCTTTTGAAATGTGGTGCTTGAGAAGGATGCAGAGAATATCGTATACTGCACACAAAACGAACGAAGAAGTGCTAAAACAAACATACCAACAAAGGAAACTAATGCCCTTAATAGTGGATCGACAACTATCCTTTTTCGGACACATAGTAAGGAAAGATAAGAATGAATATCTGGCAAGTTGTGGAAAAATACCTGGTAAACGCGCCCGGGGGAGACAAAGAAAAACACTCATAGACCAACTGAAGGGCTTCACCAGCCTAACAATCCAAGAGCTGTTTGAAAAGGCAAGAGACAGGGAGGAATGGAGAGAGATAATTCATGCAGTATCCGAAGCCTGGACCAGGCATGGAACCTAGAAGAAGAAGATCTTATGAGCTTCACGTGATCTTTGTCCAAGAATGAATCAAGGATTGATAACAACTTGTTGCTACATAATATGGTGTCAAAAGCTGAACTTATAGATATTCCAAGCATGGTAAATTCTTCCTTATCTTTTTCCGTTCTGGCGTTTAGTCATCGATGGGCCTATACTATTTCCTCAGTGCTTCTTTCTCTTCTAAACGAGCTTTGTGATGGTGGAAGAAATTGCTCTACTTTTTCTCTAATTCTTTTTAGCGTGGTTGTGCTTAAAACTTTTCTTAGTGTAAATAATAAAACAATTGTGGTCGCAAATTTTCTAAAGGGGCTTTCTTTTTATTTGGTTTGTTTAGCAGAATGATTTTTCCGCTCACCAAGACTGAGGTCTTGTTTTGTCTTAAATATCTTATTATACATATCAGCCAGTATTTGCATGTCTTCGTCGTTAAGACATTTTAGTTCTTCTGCTCTAACACCTGGCCATCTGTTGTTATTGAGCTTTTGTATGGCTTCGTTTATTTCTTAGGGCGTTATAGGCGTTTCAAGCTCTGGATAGGTAGACTCGAATGGTTCCACTTCTTGAATACTCTTGTATTTCTCAGAAAAGTACACGCTTATTGTGTTTATACTTTCTTTATCATTACATACGGTCTCATTAATCTTTGATTATCAGTCTATTATGTGTTTTCTGTCGTTTGATTGTATTCACCGCTTTGAACATTTTCATACTGTCACTCGTACTACTTATTTCTATCACAATCTCATCTATTTTCTTTTTATGATTATCTATTGAATGAAATTTAATTCGATGCATGATTTCATTTCATTGTCTCTTCATTTTGTTCTTCACATCCGTATTTAATCAGCTGTTGATGACAATCTCATTTGTTTTTTTCTGCTGTGATAAGTCATGCAGTATAGGACAGTGGTCTTTTTTGTGTACTGCTTCTCTCGGGCAGTATTGTTTCCCTGCTCATCATCTCGCTTTGGACAAGATGTTTTTGCATTTCAGCTGGGTTAGAGACATTCTTTAAATTCTTTGACGAAAGATTCGATTCGAAGTGAGGGTGTTTCTGACTTCTGACATTTTCTTTGACTAAGTCATCTCTTACACTGCTGAAGTCTTTGATCGACTTTCTATTTTCTTTGTAATGCCTATGCCTTGGCTTATTTTAATTTTCTGTGGGCCTGAACTTTGAAATTAAGAGTCTGTGGTCTGTAGATGGCTTCGTTCCTTCATATATTCGTGAACCATTGAGAATGCGTTTGTAATAGTCCGAAATTATGATAAAGTCTATCTAGTTGTAAGTTTTGATAATCTTATCATTAGAATTTTTACACGTTCCTTGCCATGTAGTAATTTGACGGGAAGGGTGTTTAAAGGCATTGTTACGTATGAATAATTTATGTTCGCAGCAAAAATTAATAAGATACAGGCCATGATCATTACGCAGCACTTTGGAATAAGCACCAAGGCATGTTTCGTAGTCTTTCCTTGTTCCTATTATAGCATTGAAATCGCCTGTGATTATGATGTCATCTAAATGGTCTCGGATTGTCAACTCAATTTCATATATAAAGTTTACCGTGAAGAAAAGATACGCACTCTTTTTAAAGTTCGTTTTAAAAAAATATTCTGTGATGCAACCTGGGAAATGACAGTCCAAGAAGAAGTTGGGGTAGAAATTAAGAGGAGGAGATGGAAACGGCTGGGCCACACTCCATAAGTAGTTTTCGACGCTGTTCATTTAAAAGATAAAGATAATTCTTTAAAAAAACAGCAAATGGAACACGATTCTGAAGACAAGACATGGACATAAGTTGTATTAATAATATTGTGCTACTTCTATTACTATTATGTGAATCGATTGAAATTCAGTTAAGTGGGTTTACCCGCAGCAGTCCATCAAATAAAATTGTTATCTATGGCTCTGGTGGTAAATCGCGTCAGTAAATTTGGTGATGCCTTCTCTAAATAACAATTGTAGACACTGAAAAATCTAAGCATATTATTTTGTTTTGTCTTAAATCGGTTATTTTTACGAATTTCCCCGAATGGCTGTCCATGCCGTGCGATTAATTGAACTTTTATTTTTCCTCGAATAAGCTGTGAACTTGGTATTTTGAGTTTGTGTTTGTATAACGAGTAATCGATATCTCAGGACATTAAATTTTTTTAATCGAGAAAAAAAAGAAAAGAATTTAGATAGTTCACGTCCATTTTACTTGGCCATGCACTAATGACAAGACGAGAACATTAAAGACGAATTCAATTCCGTTTCCCCACAGCGCTTGTAGAAGTGTAGAGAAAATATGGCTTATTTAAAGTTTTGAAGCCTTCAGATTAGTTTTGAGAACATCACTTTTTGATATTTTATAATTAACTCACACAAAAACATTACATCCGAAACTCCTACCCCCCCCCCCCCCCGACCTCTCACAGTTTGTCATATCGGTGACTATGCCAAATATTGAATTTCAAACATCCAAATTAAAGAGCAAGCAATTTTCTTCAGCTATTCAACTATTATATATAAGTTACGATTTCCCCGTAATTAATTTCTAAATTATGTGTTATTCCCCCCAATACACTGAAAGATTTCTCTCATCCTTATTTGGAAACAAATCATATCATTTTTATTATTATTATTATTATTATTATTATTATTATTATTATTATTATTATTATTATTATTATTATTATTATTATTATTCAAGAGATATATAGCATAGAATGAGAAGGCACATCACATCACTGTGCGAGATTATTTATCATATTATCTATTTCACATACCTTTCTCACATGATCTTCCAAACCATCCAGGGTTGCAGAAACACTGAAATCGTGGGTTTTTTGTGGACTTGGTGTCAATACATTTCCCGTGGTTGGAACAGTCCGAAGAATCAATACACTCGTCTGTTATGGTGAAAGTAAAATTCCCGTGAGCTCCGTATCAGATTGGAAGAACAATTCTGTCGTACTCTTGAAAAACAAATATTTAAAAATTTGGCCAGCGTCCTTTGATCGATATTTGAAGGACGAGATTTCTGGCCAAATTTTTTAATGTGTTTTTCCAGAGTACGGCATAATTGACAATACACATTTTCCCCCATCTTGGCTAGTAAATAGGTAAGAAAAGTTTTCTATTTTTCCGGTTCCAAAATCCTTAGAAGTGTGTATGTAACCAGTCCTTCGGAGGACTAATAATGAATAGGTTACACATTGGATCACTCGGAAAGTAGAAGATCATTTACACAAGTTATGTTTTCAGTCCTCCGGAAGAGTGGCTTTACACTTCCAATGAGATTGGAACCAGTGTCATTATTTGACATCACCTTTTGTTTCCTATTGGTTTTATATCAAGATGTATTCCAACTTCTCAAGATGTCTTAAACCAAAAACGTTTTTTAGGTCTCCATGTTAAAACCGTTTGACAATCTAGGAGCTGTCTGCATTAAACCCTCGTGAAATCGAATTCAATTACTCCATAATTGTGCGGCTATAAGGTCTTGTGGTATGACACTCGCTTTCGGATCGGAAGGTCCTGGGTTCAAGCCTCGCTCGGCGCATAGTTGAGTCATTGGAAAAGGCTCTTTACTCACTTTCTCTCACCGTACTCAGGTGTAAAATGAGTACCTCGCCGTTAACAGCTTTGTCTCAGTCGGAAACAAAAAATTAATATCGCATAAAAGGCGTCATTTCTCATTTCAGATGTTACGTGTTGCTGTTGGGTACCCTGCAAAGCGTTTTGAGCACGTTTAGTGGATATTGCGCTATATAAAAGCTCTTTTTTTAAATTACCCAAATGCGAGGCTGTTGTGATAATACTACTGCCCTATCTTGCCGACCAGTTAATTGAAATTTCAGGAATAATCAGGAAACGCACATCTGCACTCTTGTTTCCCCTGCACAATTCGACAATGGAATAACTAGGCAAGCACCCAGCAGCGAGACCTTCAAACGCTCTCCTCTCCTCCACAAAAGCGGAGACTGAAACGACCAGACTCTGCACGGCCATACCAATCTTCAAATCAATAAAGTTTTGGTCTGAAAGGAAGAAAATATTTTATTTTATTCATTTTATTTATTTTATAATTATTTATTTATTTATTTATTTATTTATTTATTTCCATTTATTCTTCCCCATGGAGAAATTTGTCTTTAGGGTCTTTTCCAAGGGAACACCGAAATAACCCATGCGTCAGCCGCAGTGCAGCGCCGCATAGTGAGCTAGGGCGAGGTGACTTGCTCAAGACCACACAGCGCAGCGGCGGGAGATCGAACTCGGTACCTTTCGGGTACGAAGCAAAGACCGTACTGCTGAGCCACGCTAGAAGAAGAAGAAGAAGAAGAAGAAGAAGAAGAAGAAGAAGAAGAAGAAGAAGAAGAAGAAGAAGAAGAAGAATTTATTTTGACATACCTTTAAACTGACAATGTTCCCCGTTGTAGAGTCTGTTACATTTGCACCTATCATTTACCAAAACGCCGTGACCAGAACATGATTGGGATCCTGGAATAGAATCTGAAATATAAACCGATAATATATTATCTGGGATGAAGGAGGGAGCAATCCCACAAACAGCGCTCAGATGGACTCCGCAGAGTAATCGCAATAGGGGAAGACCTAAAGCGCTTTGAGCACGTTTAGTGGATATTGCTCTGTACACAAGCTGAAGTTTTAAAGTTTAAGTACCACTGGAAACTTGGAGAAGATCGTTGGATAGAGAAACGACATCCTTCGGTTGGTCACTGGCGCTCCTTACTGTCGACCTTTTGTGCTTATGAAACACCAAAGAGGAGTAAGTAATAAATATATTATTTGAGACCCAAGCTCAACATTTATGCTATGAGTTCAGGTAAAATATTCACAACATCCGCCAGTCGCATATAACGTACCAACACCCAAAACTATTTGTAACCTTAAACATTTATAGTCTGATTAATAGAAGTAAGTGAAAACGAATCATCACAATGATTGTCTATAAGCAATAACAAAGAGCTGGGTGACGTTAATTTCGTTCTATCTATACAATACCATTAATCATATATATTAGGTGGCATTGCATTGACAGGAACAGGGTATTTACAGTAATCGTAAGCACGGTATTAATAATTTGAAAAAAAATATCTTAAGCTCACATTGAAAATAAAGACAGGGTAATTATAGAGTCCCTTATTTGCTACTTCTCGAATAGGCAAGGTAGATTGAATTTGATACTAAGCTGTTATAAGCTGTGGATAGTAAAAAAGTAATGAACAAAAATGAAATAAACAGCTCCGAAAAAGAATTTAAAAAAACAAACACGTACCCGTGCTCAAAACCAGTATAATATTAATGCATGACTTGCAATCCAGACCGCAGGTAAGGATATTATTGAAGACAAGCGTGGAGACCTCAATTTTTATGAAAAGTTCAACTATGTTGTTCTAGTGGTCCCAATAGCTCAAGGGTAGAGCACTCGCCTCACAACTACAGGGGCTGGTATCGATCATGACTTAAGTCGATATTTTTTCTTCTTCTGAGCACCTACCACACACACATACACACGCACACACACACACACACACACACACACACACATACAAACAATTTCAATTTCAATGCTTTCAATGTGTTTGCAAAAGTCCTCGTAAAGACAAAATTCTAATTCAAAGGTTTATTTTTAGGCAATCGCCAATATAACTCATGCAAGAATATAATAATTCCAATCAACAAATCAATTAAGTAAAATCAATTATGAAGCAAGGAGATGAGGAGGAGGAGGAGGAGGAGAGAGAGAGAAAGAGAGAGAGAGAGAAAGAGAGAGATAGAGAGAGAGAGTTGTTGGTTAGTTGGATCTGTTAGATATGACGGAAAATCTTTTGACTGTAGACTCGCGTCCTCACTAAGGCCATTGCTATTAATGCAACAGAAACCGAGTAAAACTTTAATGATTATATAAATAAGTATATTTATCAAATCAACATGAGGTTCGATTTTGCTTTAACCTGCTTCAACGAAACTCGTGTTACCTCCCTTTATTTGGTGATTGCAGTCTATTATTCTAATTAGATATGGAAGAATCTCTAATTTGAAATAAATTTAGTCTAGCTATTAAGGAGTTGATAAACAAAAGATTCGACAAAAATACCCCCCCCCCCTCCAAAAAAAAAGGAAAAAAAGGCTTACTTTTGATATTGATATCAGCACAGCTCCAAAAGAGATAGTTATTTCCCCATTCCTTCGCCTCCTTGACAACACGTAACGTACAGTTGGTGCAATCAGTATCAGGTAGTTTAAGTTTGATGTCAGAAGCCCTGCAATATAAAAATGCCACAAAACTTCAAATTTCTAACATTTTATTGGTTTTAACTCCTTCTTTGAATGAATGATGAAATAGAAAATTGAGAGTTGATGTCTCTTTTTCAATCATCTTCCGATCCGCCATTCATGTTTAATTCAGATCATTAATGGTAAGTTGAAAGCATGAAAGTTATTTCTAAATTATTATTATATATTTATAATTGAACATTTTACGGTTTCAACAAATCGACTGTAATGAGATAAAAAGAAAATATTGTTTTTATAGAGTACTTATCCAAGGATCGATATGTACATATATGCAGGTCTGTCATCCAAATGCAATTATTGGCCTAGTTTATCATTGTTGTAATGGACAATATTTCGCGTCATTTTTTTAGATTTACATTGCAACATTGAGCCCATAATGAATTGGGTTATCAGACCTGCAAATAAGATGCCTCCGCCATCCAGGGCTCCACATTACCATGTTCTTCAATACACGACGAAAGGCGTATTTCGTAAATAAGATATGATCAAATTGAATTTGAATGAACACATGGTGACGATTTCACAACATTTAACCAGTTAGCTTTAAATTTAATATCCTTAAAGGACTAGACATAGATGGAAAAGTTCTAAGAATTATTAGAAACTTATATTGGAATCAAAGTTCAACCGTCAGGATTGAAGGAGAATTCAGTAAATATAATCAAATTAAACGAGGTGTTAGACAAGGATGTTTTTTGTCACCAGACCTTTTTAATATCTACAGCGAAACAATTATTAGAACTTTAGAAGATAGTCCAGGCATTAAGATCAATGGTGAGAATATCAACAATATAAGATATGCAGATGACACAGCACTAATTTCAGACTCAAAACAAAATTTACAATTATTCCTTAATAAAGTAGTTACAGAGAGTGAACGTATGGGGTTATATTTAAATGTAAAAAAGACAGAATGCATGGTTGTATCAAGGAGAGAAATAAATTCAACATATAACTTAATAAGCAAAGGAGAAACTGGAAAACAAGTTCAGACATTTAAATATCTTGGATACATAATAACTTCAGATAGCAGATGTAGCACAGAAATAAAACGAAGACTTGCAATAGCTAAAGATATTTTTTATAAAATGAGTCTTATTTTCAAAAACCACAATATCTCAATGACAATAAACATAGGGGTTTGAAGCCTATGTATGGTCAGTATTATTTTGTGGCTGTGAAAGCTGGACAATTACAGAAGACATTAGAAAGAAACTGGAGGCAGCAGAAATGTTTCTTAGAAGGATGTTAAGAATCTCATGGACAGAGAAGAAAACTAATGAAGAAG
>NC_088360.1:116584224-116604224 GCF_034508935.2 Berghia stephanieae
AATCCTATTTTAATTTCGCATGATGTCTAAAAACTGATTATGCACAATTTGTTCTGGTTGTGACGAAGTCATAAATAAAAACTAAGAGTGATGTTCGCTTCAACAGAACGGTCGTTGGATGACTCAAGATGCCAAAATATGTTTTGTTCATTATGGCCATAAAACGTGCCACTCAAACATGAATCCATGAAGATGCCCTCCGACCGCCGACTAAAAATGACTAAGATCACGAAAAGTAAATTTACAAATACATGGTAGGAAATACGAACGTTGGGTCTTTTGCAATGTAAGAAATTGTATTTATCCGCCATTATAAAGTTTTAAAAAATAACCCCAAATTTATATTTACGGCTATTACTTACTTTTCATCAAGAAATAATACCGCTTTCAGTCGGTAGGTCACATACTTTCAAACTCAAGATGACTCAATATGATGAGTCTCAACCCCGAGAGTATTTCTAAGAAAAAGAGGGGAGGAAAAGGGGATAGGGGCATTTCGACCTTCTCCTTACCAATCAAAGGAGAATCGTTACATTCGTTATGATAGCAGATTTTTTTTTCTTATTCAGATTTGATTTGTACGAGTATGTAAATCACACTATTTGAATATATAAAGCTTGGTTTGCCGCGTAAAAATTATGTATGGTATGCGCTTATTGCTATGTGTTCATATATGCAGGTCTAACACTGCTTTGGGTTTGAATCTAAAAAATCAATTCTTGTGTTTTTGTTTTTGTTTCTTGTTCGTTTGTTTTGTTTTGTTTTGTTTTTGTTTTTCTCTGTTGTTGTTGTTTTTTGTTTGTTTTTTGTTTTTTGTTTTTTTTTTTTTTTTTTTGTTTATTTGGTGTGACATTTTGGGAAAAGATCTGAAAATAGCTAGTAAGGAGAGTGTTAATTGTCAAAACATTGGAGTAAAATATTCTTCTAAATGAAAGAAAAATGTTTTGTCAGAGCACAGCAGAGGTAAGATGTGCTGGGTGGACTGTCTGTGCTGCCGCAATCTAATAAACGCGTACATTTAAATTTGCCAGAAAACTCATCCTTCAAATAGCAATACATTAAAAATACCTTCATCTTGTCAAAAATTATCAAACTTCGGACTTCGCGAAGTCATTTCCAGGTTTGATAATGTTTGACAAGATGAGGGTCATTTTAATTGATGGAAATTTTCACGAGGTTTCTCACCAAAATTTTAAAGAAGTTTTTAATCCAGTGTACGGCAGTGTAGTTTTGAACTCGTTTAAACTTTGTGACAGTTGATTGATGAAAGAAGCTCAACGTCGCCCACACCTCTTGACGTGATTTCTTTTGTAATTTTGCGTCTGGTCCGTGATTATCCCGTTTCATGTAACGTGAAGAGGACAGTAACCACTGCTCGATAGCATTCAGATAGGATGTTAAGCCATATCTAATACCCAGCCACAATTGTGTGGACAGTGAAATAGAAACGCCAAACCTTATCTCCCCGGGTTCGAAAATCCAGACGGTTTCTGTAAAAATCGGGTGATCTATCATCCGTCAGGACCTCTCTCTCTCTCTCTCTCTCTCTCTCTCTCTCTCTCTCTCTCTCTCTCTCTCTCTCTCTCTCTCTGTGTGTGTGTGTGTGTGTGTGTGTGTGTGTTAATCAAAACAAAGTGTCGCTTCATCTCGTGACTCGTGACAAAGATTTCATTGTTTAATAGAGGATTGTTAAAAAAGAACAAAGTATATTATTTGAATGATAGTTTTCCATCGTCACACACGTTTCCACTCTCCTCTCCTCTCCTCCGTGGTTTTGGGTGGTAAGCGGAAGATTTAATCCTGTGACCCATCACTTAAATCTGGGTGGGTCAGATCGTAGCCTTCGTTAACAAAAAAGCTGATAGCATACCAAAAAAAATCGACATAAAACAAAATGAATATCACAGGGGGGGGGGGGGGGCGAAATTAATTGTACGTTGTAATCAATTCCTCAACCATTAAATTCTTTGTTTCCTTGAGCACTGCTAACAAAATATCAATTTTCCTTTTGTTTGGCGATTAACGTCTTCTTTTGTGACGAACGAAAAGTTTTGGTCAGTTTGTGAATGCCACGGTCAGACGCCCAAAAGTTTGATTTTTCAATCAAAATGATAAGAAATACAGAAAATGACGTGAGATTTTGCAGTTGCAGAAACTTTATTCATCCTCCATTGTAAAGGCATGGAACCAACGTATACATATTTACAGGTCTGACAACCCAAATTGTAATGGGCTCATTGCTATAATGAAAATACAAAAGCTGTATCTATAGACTGGTAAGTGGTAGATACGATGATTAGATGTAATAAGCAATGACGAACTCGACTTTTTTTTCAAAAAGGCAACTTCCTTCAATGAAGATAAAAGGAGATACCGATCTTTCCACGTGATTTTCAATAAACTTGATATTAAGACGTAATATTAATATTAGTTCGACTTCTATTTTCATTGTGTTGGAGGGGTGAGGCTGTACCCATTATTTCTAGTACAATTAATTTTTACCGCGTTCGTTGAAGCGTTATTTGCTTAGAAGTAAACGTGGGATTAATGGGGGTGGGTTGTTGGTATTCAAAACAGTAAAAAGGAGGATGATGGAAGCTACCTCGGAAAGAGAGAGAGAGAGAGAGAGAGAGAGAGAGAGAGAGAGAGAGAGAGAGAGGGAGAGAGAAAGTTCCTAATAAATCGCATCACTTAAAGCAAACAGTAACTTTAATGACGGAACGAGCCAGTGACAAAAAGATCACCAAATTCAAGCATAATATTATAAATGTGAAAAACTTGGAAGCAATAATGTATGTATGAAGCAATGCCAAACAGAAAAGTTATGACATTTTCATGTATTCTTCTTTCCATTATGTCTCGCTCGGTTTCCTACAAACTTTTTCAGACCAAATCATAACAGTGTTTCAGCATTTACAATCTAAACAAAACTTGTCAGCCTAAGATATCTCAACGCATCGAAAAATAAAAATTCAATTTTAATAATTTTGTCTACTCCAGGAACAGCATTATTGCGGGGCTCAAAAAAAGAGAATTGCATAACCTTTCCAAATGTTTCCACCAAAACCCTGCAAAAGCTGGCAGAGATATTGAACAAGAGTTGTTTACCGGGCGTTGACAGAAGAAAAAAATAGAAGGAAGAAATATCATGGCCATCACAGTATTCAAACTTACGTGGCACTATAAGGGGTCAAAATGGACAATTTCCCAAATTATAGGACATCTATAATAAGATTTAAATATAAAATTTATGGACACTTTATAAAAGTATACTATAATAAGACTTGAACATAAAATTATATATTTATAATCCTTCTTTAAGACTTCAAAATTGTGACCGAGATTTGGTATGAAGCTTTAGACATTGCAATAATTAATAGTGTTGCCCTTATGTGCATTGTGTATTCCGATCGAATGTATATAAGCTACATTGTATTTGTGCAACAATGTGCACTCAAAATCAATATAAGAGAATAGAGTAACCTATAAAATAACACCTAATAGTTTCATATTTGAGGGTCCTGGATTGGATTGACAATTTATTTGTAATTTTGCTAACTATCGCGTTTACAACACGATCACAGAGATTGATGACTTTGACAACACAGATAATTCCTTATAAGATTTTCTATTGTTGGACGAGAAGTCTATTCAGTCAGCGAGGATCATTCTGTCCTTGGTATTTTGTACTGATATATTTCATTTGTTGCAGTGAAAACGAGGAAGTAAGGGAGTGTTAATTTATCATGGAACGTAGTTTTCAAACCCATTGGGACGTTTAAATTAGATTTACTATAATAAATGTAGCTAAGTCATTTCAGTAATTCCGTTGTTCAATCCGTCACGATATTTACCCAATATCTTGTATGCTTCACTAACTTCGTGCTGATATAAAAGAAAGGAAGGGAGTGTTAATTTATCATGGAACGTGCCGTAGTTTTCAGACTTTTGATTAGATTTACTATAATAAATGTAAGTCATTTTAGTAATTCCGTTGTTCAGTTCGTCACGATATGTACCCAATGTCTTGTATGCTTAACCAACTTTGAGCTGATATGAAAGAATATAATATCATAAGATTACAAAACCCTATGTAAAAGTAAAGCTTTCAGTTCTACAAATTTATAACTACATAAGGATAATTATTATCAAAGAAAGGGATTCTTAAAATGTTTAGAGCAAAGGCAGTGAATGGCCACAATTTGTAAACCCTGTGGTTAAGGATATAGAAAATATTCGTGAAGACCACATCAAAGCAATATTACGCATACCCCTATGTTCAAGGGAACAACTGCTAGGACCAAAATTAAATCTTCGATGATAATTTTGTTGGTACCTATCTGAATAAGTTGTTCCTCTGTTCATGAGTCATTCAGTTTCTTTTAAAATAATAAAAACATTATTTTCAAATGTGTTCCGTTTCCAAGGGTTTAATATCAGCATTGACATGCATATGATTTGTTGAGAAAACTCATCAACAGAAAACGTATTCTGAGCTGGCCCACTTTCCCCCGCTCTGGCCCCTTTCTGAGGTTCTCGATTGTTTGGCGAGAAGTCGTTATTCAGTCGGAGGGGATTCATTCTGTCCTTGGTATTTTGTACTGATATATTTAATTTGTTTGCAGTCGAAACAAGGAAGGGTGTGGTAATTTATCATGGAACATAGTTTTCAAACCCATTGGGACGTTTAAATTAGATTTACTAAAATAAATGTAAGTCATTTCAGTAATTCTGTTGTTCAATCCGTCACGATATTTACCCAATATCGTGTATGCTTCACCAACTTCGAGCTGATATGAGAGAATATACTACCATAAGATTATAAAGCCGTATTTCAAAGTAAAGGTTTCAATTCTATAAATATATAACTGCCATTTCGTTCTGATCTTGAGACTAAATGAATCTCTTCTTGTCAGCTTTAAATATATTTCTGATTGGAGCCTTTTAAAAATAACAGCCTAGCTTTGTTTTATTTTTTTTTACCTTTGGACTCATAAGGAAATGACGTAAATAAATTATAAAATCATTTTTCTTGTTCTTAACGTTTGGAAAATTCTTTACATCTATGATGTTAACGTTGATAACTTAGAGGTAGGTTCTCTAGTTGCAGGTTATTTCTTTAAAGTCAACCGACCATTAAAGAAGGTAGAGGGCACAAATCCAAAAGAGAGCGCAGTAACTAAAAGATATATTGAAGCGGTTAGAATAAGCAAAGACATTAAATTAAATTGAGCATTTATATAGCGCAATATCCACTTAACGTGCTCAATGCGCTTTACAAGGGGTCCCTGGTCAACAGCAACATTTAACATGTAGGACGAGACATGACGCCTGTTAGGCGATATTACAATTTTTCGGACAAAGACAACGCTGTTAACGGCCAGGTACTCATTTTACACCTGAGTACGGTGAGAGAATGTGAGTAAAGAGTCTTTTCCAAGGACTCAACTATGCGCCGAGCGAGGCTCGAACCCAGGACCTTCCGATCCGAAAGCGAGTGTCATACCACTAGACCACATAGCCGCACATTTCATTTAATAAAACTGTTTTTATAGAATTCTTAACATTCTATCATGCGGCAATTTAGACACATTGTTATCACGATAATACTGTCATTGCTAAATGCTTGCATATTTTAAACTACCATAAAAATAAAAACACAAAAGTTATCATACGTAGAAACTCCAATGACAAAGCAATATCATCTATTTCTTATGGTCGTGCTATCAAATTATTTCAATAACCTGAAATAGCTTTATTACACTAAATTCAGGATGAAATGAATGATGATTAAACCTCCTTGGGTTTTTTTTTTCATGTTTCTTGTCAATAAGAATTGCAGCCACATTTTGCAAGAACACTAAAAGGAAAATATTGCATCTCTTTTATACATTTACTGTCCTGAAATAATTTGGTTTTGTATGAATGGTCATAATGCCATGAAACTTTTGGAATTGACGTTTGTTCCGGTTTCTGTATCGTTAAACAGACAGTAGCACAGGCTTGATATCTTTTGGATAGGTCGCTAGTCTATCACAAAAGAATTTCCTCTCGATTTGGCAGACCAAGCTGCCCACTCACTTCTGCAGAGACCTACATTGATCAAAAGGATGTCAACAGAATATGTTACAGATGATTTATGTGCTAATTGTTTTGGCCCTGAAAAGTCCTTTGTTAAATATTTTGTTCTAATTTGAAGCTGTATTTTCATTTTTGTTTTCTACTTTTGAAGTCCACAGCTTCTAGTAGCAACTCAGATTTCAGTCTAAGATGAGTTAGGTAAGAAATTGATGAAGTGTATTACAACCGCTGTATATTAAATTATTGCGCGAGAAAAAAATTAATATCAGAGCAATAGCGATATAGACACTGTGCGGCTATGTGGTCTTGTGGTATGGCACTCACTTTCGGATTGGAAGGCCCTAGGTTTGAGCCTCGTTGAGTCCTTGGATATGGCTCTTTACTCACATTCTCTCATAGTACTCAGGTGCAACAAAGTACCTGGCCGTTAACATAATTGTCTCTTTCGGAACAAACTGTAATATAACAGGCGTCATGTCTCGTTCTACATGTTATGTGTTGCTGTTTGGGACCCTTTGTAAAACGCTTTGAGCATGCTTAGTGGATATTACGCTATATAAAAGCTCAATTTTATTTTACTGATTAGCAATTTTTAAAAAAAGAGGCTGGGGATTTCCTTCATATTTCATCCAGTCCTTTTCACTAAAAGGGTGTCCATTTCAATTTCATACAGTACGCTTGATTGCAATAGACCCCCCCCCCCCCCCCGCCCCTCCCCTCCCCCCACTCTTCCAGTAATTGTCACTTGTCCCTATCTCAAGTCACATACTCTAAAACGAAACTGTCATTTACAGATGTTAATTGTCTAATATATGAACATGACAACGGAGCTAGAATTCTATTGCTATTGTCGACTGTGGAATCATCGACCACGCTATAAATCGATTGACATTGACACAAGACAAAATAAAGAAAAATGTACCAGCTCAGTCATCAAAGGCACTTTTGGAAATCACGATACTGACCACATTTATTGACAAGTATAAAACGAAAAGTCGACGCCCCCGCCCCTCTCCCCCAACACACACAAACAAAATTAGAGCTAAATTCCTGAGCAATACGGTTGTGGAAATATAAAAGGTCATTTCCGGGTATCGTTGACAAAACATTGTTTACGCCGCATTATTTCGGGGCCTTCTTTTGGGAGTTTTTAAGAAGTGTTTGGTGGGTTACATTATAGGTAGCTGCATTATTTCAGTATCAACAACAACATCAGAAGTTGTATTGACGTTGTTGTTCGATGTTAGTGGTGGTGGTGGTGGTAGTAGAAGTAGTAGTAGTAGTAGTAGTAGTAGTAGTAGTAGTAGTAGTAGTAGTAGTAGTAGTAGTAGTTATTGTTGTTGTTGTGGTGGTGGTGGTAATGGTGGTGGTGGTGGTAGTAGAAGTAGTAGCAGTAGTAGTAGTAGTAGTAGTAGTAGTAGTAGTAGTAGTAGTAGTAGTAGTAGTAGTAGTAGTAGTAGTAGTTATTGTTGTTGTTGTGGTGGTGATGATGGTGGTGGTGTGGTGATGGTGATGGTGGTGGTGGTGGTAGTAGAAGTAGTAGCAGTAGTAGTAGTAGTAGTAGTAGTAGTAGTAGTAGTAGTAGTAGAAGTAGTAGAAGTAGTAGCAGTAGTAGTAGTAGTAGTAGTAGTAGTAGTAGTAGTAGTAGTAGTAGTAGTAGTAGTAGTAGTAGTAGTAGTAGTAGTTATTGTTGTTGTTGTCGTGGTGGTGATGGTGGTGGTGTGGTGATGGTGATGGTGGTGGTGGTGGTATTAAAATTGTGCGATCAGTGTACCTTACAATTTCTAATAATACAAATGTAAATAGATTTTACGGGGTTTTTTATAGCATGCGCCAACGGTGCACGCAGTATGTGAGCATTGGACATTGGTTTATGTTTCTTGAATCTTTATCTTTTTTTAACGACGCATTAAATTGAGATATATGGATTAGTGCCAAACCAATAATACTGGATTAAATCCTTGTGGTAATTAATTATTCATGAATTTAAAAATGTATCTTTAGGTTCAAGACGACGTCTGACAAAAGAGCGACTCTCTGCTCGAATAAGTTCACATTTTTATAGTGTTTCGATTTAAAATGAGAGACTCAAGACATGTGCACAGCTTATTGAACACCTATAAAACAAGAATATAAATGTTTAGTACCGTAAGATTTCATTAAAACGAAATATAAAGTTGAATTTGGGTTAGATCTATAAATAAAAATATAACAATTTTACCACGCAAAGCTTATAGAGTCTATAAAAACCATGACTAGTTCAAAAATAGACAAAAAGGTTTTGAAACAATAAATAACAATACTCTAAATAAAAACAATCTTTTAAAATTTTGGCCAGATAACTCATCTTAAAAATCGATCGTTTCTTTTTCTTTTCATCGTTTAATAGGTTGCCTTGTTGTTTATTTGCTTTGAGACTCTTAGGGTAATATTAGGGAGGGTTTTTTTCTTTCTTCTTTTTTTAATATTTGAAATATTATGTGGCAGATGTGATTAAATCGAGTCTTGAAAACAAAAACGAAAAACAGAAGAAAGTGATATTATTTTAATGGCAATAGTATATGGAAGTGACGCCAGTTTGAATAAAGAATTGAAATGTACAAAAACTGCAACAAGAACCAGAACGTGTTATGCTCCTATGAAGGTTTGTTTTCCTTTATTGTGCCTGTCAAGTAATTGTCAGTTTTTGTTTTGCATCAATGAGCTCTCTTAAGCACATTATGTATAATGCTGTTTACTGTGTTTTTAATTGAGACATATCAATACCTGGAGACTCAAGACATGTGCACAACTTATTGAACACCTATAAAACAAGAATATAAATGTTTAGTACCGTAAGATTTCATTAAAACGAACTTTAAAGTTGAATTTGGGTTATGAATAAAGATATAACAATGTTACCATAAACAGCTTATAGAGTCTATAAAAACCATGACTAGTTCAAAAATAGACAAAATGGTTTTGAAACAATACTCTGAATAAAAACAATCTTTTAAAATTTTGGCCAAATTTAGACAACCCCAGGTAAGACATCAAGTGACCTCATGTCAGGTGATATAGCAGTCGGGTTGATCTCGACATCTCTAGAAGAACTGTTCAGAGAGAGAGAGAGAGAGAGAAAGAAAGAAAGAAAAAAAAAAAAAGAGAGAGAGAGAGAGAGAGAGAGAGAGAGAGAGAGTAATGTCTATAATATGATGTTTTACCTGTTTTCATACCTTGATGTCATTGTTGCCATATAATGTTACTTACAATACGTCAAACCCAATGGCAAATTGTCATATGTATAGACAATAGAGATCTATTTTTATCATTATCATTCATCTTCATCATCATTTTCATCGTCATCATCATCATCACCATCATCATCATCATCATCATCATCAATTTTTGCTTGATTGTACGTTCAAATGACAACTCTAGGCTGACGTGAGACAACTAGATCTAGGATAAGATCTGACTTCAGGAAGAAAGTATAGAATTAGAGCCTGTTCATTGACTTTGAAATTTGTATGCCTTTTAGAAAATGCCCAAAGATCACAATGCAAACATCCATAATAAAAAGGTGAAATGACTAACGAAAAAAACAGTTTACGATTGCCTCGCAAATTATAGAGCACCCTGTTATTCATGAATTTAAAAATGTATCTTTAGGTTCAAGACGACGTCTGACAAAAGAGCGACTCTCTGCTCGAATAAGTTCACATTTTTATAGTGTTTCGATTAGTGTTTCGATGGCTGACACCTGTTGACATTGAGCTTCGGCTCAGTGGATAGTCTTATGTTTCTATTTATTCACTGTGTGGAATCTTTAATTTTTACCTGATGTGGACTAATCTTAATATTGGAACTTTTAACTTAAGATCTATTAAAAGTAACATTCGAAAGGAACAACTGTGTCAAGATTTAAAAAGTTATAAAATCGATGTGTTGTGTTTACAAGAGACGAAGATCCAAGATGGCGTCGACCAAACAATAAATGGTCACAGACTGCTGTGCTTTGCTTCCAGTTCACCTCACTATGGATGTGGATTTCTCATAAATAAAAACTGCAGGGATTTGACTAGTGACGAATGGAATGTTTCGGACAGAATATGTGTTCTTGAGCTTAAGTGTACGATCAATTCAAGGAACCAGAATAACGATAATAAAGACGATCACGGTAAGAAGACGTTCACTATCTCAATCGTAAATGTTTACGCACCAACAAGTCAACGCGCAAAACAATACCCAGAGGAAACTGATAAATTTTACAAAGACCTAGACGATACACTGAACAAAATAGGAAACAAATCAATATTAATAATTGCTGGAGATTTTAATGCCAAAGTAGGAAAACGTCTCGACAGTGACACACTATGTTTAGGATCATACTCAAAAGGAAAACGTAACGATAACGGAGAAAAATTAGTCCAGTTCTGTGAACAGAGAAAACTTTTCATAACAAACAGTGCTTTCAACCACCCATCAAGACACCAGACAACATGGGTAGGACAAAGGAAAGACCAAACCCAAGACAAAATGATAACAATACACAACCAAATAGACTATATCATATGTCGACACCGCCATAAACACTACTCAACCAACTCGCGATCATACGGTGGTACACTGCTAACATCCGATCACAAACTTGTAAAAACGAATTTCAACATAAATGTGTACAGACAACGAAGACAGAAAGGTAAAACGGCAGTCAAAATAAACACGGCAAAAATAGTAAATGAGCGAGAATGTCGCATTCATTACCAATATGAACTTAACTCAAGTCTATTTAAAATAAAGCAAAACAGCAATCCAAACAATGAATGGAAAGAGACGCAAGCGGCAATGAAATATGCGGGGGAAGAAAGTGCAGGCTCTATTAATACAACTAAGAACAAACCAAATCGAACGCCTAACATCGCTATTAACGATCTATCGCGGCAACAAAAAGAACTTAGGATCAGGATACAAAACACGAAAGACTCGGAAGAAATAATAAACCTGAAAACGGAACGAAACAAAATACTGCATTCAATTCGATCACTTACAATAAAACACAGAAACGAAGAATTAGACAAAAAAGTGGAAGACATAGAAAAGTCCAAAAATAACGCATCGTCTATGTTCAAAGCGACGAAATCTCTGAACCGAAAACCATTCGAGAACCCAAAACTACAGGATAAATTTGGCAAACAGACAACAAATCCCAACGATATCCTTGACATTGTAACTGACCACTTCCAGCAGAAATTTCACAAACAAGTCTCACAAATATCGCCCTTCTCAGGAAACCCTAGAGACCTAAACAACCGCATCACAACAACTGAAGTTAGAAATAGCATAAAGTGCCTAAACAATAACAGATCCCCAGGCGAAGATGAAATTCCCGCTGAATTGCTGAAATGCGGTACACTCTCCCTGGATCTGAGCATTGCAAACATAATGAACAAAACATTCTCAACACACAAAGACTGGGACATAAACAGCGGTGTCCTAATTACAATACAAAAACCAGGAAAAACGAAAGGACCCGTAAACAACCTGCGCCCAATAACATTACTGAATACCATAAGAAAAACACTGTCAACTGTTGTCCTCAACAGAATTAGACCGAAAATAGAAAAATACCTATCACATAGCCAAAGCGGGTTTCGCCAAGACCGAAGCACATCGGACGTTGTATGGACACATAAATGGTTGGCAGCAAAGGCACTCAAAGAAAACATATCCATAACAATAACCGGAATCGATATGTCCGCAGCCTTTGATACGATCGACAGAGGAAAACTTTTGGAGATATTAACAGAAATAGTAGACGAAGACGAGCTCCGAATAATCCGATTTCTCCTCAGCAACACAAAGATACAACCAAGGATATACGGGGCCACAAAACAGACGCAGTTCGAAAGTAACATCGGGACCCCCCAAGGAGATAGTCTGAGCCCGATTCTGTTCACAATATACTTAGAACACGCTCTGAAAGAAGTTCGAAAAGTCATTCCAAAACCAACGACTCATATTGAGAATGCAATCCCTAGAGAAATCGCCTATGCAGATGATGTCGATTTTATTGGATCAACACCAGCAAATATAGACATCATACAAAATACCCTCATGAAATATAACCTCCAAGTCAATGCCAATAAAACCGAATTTACAACAATATCGAGGAACAAAGAGGAATGGAAAAGAACAAAGAAAGTCGGCTCACTAATTGGAGACACCGAGGATGTACAAAGAAGAAAACAGCTATCAAACGCCGCACTCAGTAAACTCACCAATGTATGGATTAGAGGTGACAAAATAAAGAGAAAAACCAAACTGAAACTGTACCATGCTCTTGTAAAACCGGTACTTCTGTATAACTGCGGCACTTGGGCGTTGACAAAATCCGAAGAAGAACATCTGGATGCCTTCCATCGCACACAGCTAAGAAGGGTACTGGACATCAAATACCCCAAAAAGATCTCAAATGAATCACTTATAAGATCACAAAAGAAAGACCAATCTCCCTTGACATTTTACAACAACGATGGCAACTTTTCGGTCACATACTACGCAGGGACAAAAACATACCAGCAAACCAAGCCATGTCGGGATACTTCCAAAAACACGGGAACCTTTTCAGAGGAAGACCGATCACAACACTCCCTGTGATCCTAAACAAAAACCTCACAACACTTGGACAAAGCATTAGTCTCATAACGGCAGGGGACCTTGAAAATCTGAGAACCCTAGCAGAGGACCGGCAATATTGGAGACACCTCACACAGGAAATACTGGAAACAGCCAAGGCGACCCGATCTTTCGGTCGAGACGCGAAAGGCATCTAAGTCAGTAAGTCAAGTCCTGTTGTTGAGAAAACAAAAAAGTAACCATATGTTATTTATAATCTATTTCTTTCTTTTAACATGTTTCAAAAACACTCTTTATTTTAAAGATTTTGATCAATTTGCATGTGAAATTATGTGAAATAAAGATACATAACCAAAAAAAATGTTTTTTGGTTATATTTATATATACAAGCATATGTGCCCGATTAATGATTAACGGGATGATAGGTTGATCAACAAAGAATTTAAAATGTAAGTGTTGATGAAAAAAAAAATGAATTTAAAGATAGTCTAATTGCGTTTTTAATGTCGTAAGATAACTCCACGGCCCTTTTACTTGTGCAGAAAGATATATATTTATTTTTCGCATTCAAAATGCGTTCTCGTAGATTAGCCCGTCCAAAGTCTGAAATCTAATTAGAGTTTTGCATTTTAAAGTTTAATTTGTGTTCACTATAAATCTTATTATTTCACTGTCTCAAGCCCCAAATAGGTAGATGAATAAATTCCAAATCTGGCTATGGTTTTAATATTGCGCTTTCACGGATGCGAGTGGATGAAGTCAAATGTTTTGAATTATAAACGGATGAGTAGGATTGTAAGTCACGGCTTAGTGCAGAACCAATAGGAGAGAGATAGACATATTATAATATATAATATATATATATATATATATATATATATATATATATATATATAATATATATAATGTAAATTTTCACTCACATTTTTTTGCCGAGACGACTCTTTTCTGTGTTCCTTACACTTCCTCAGTCGGAATTATATATATATATATATATATATATATATATATATATATATATATTTGTGTGTATGTGTGTATGTGTGTGTGTGTGACTGTGTGTGTGTGGGTGGGTGTGTTGTGGCGTTTGTTTCAGTATGTGGCTCTCACGATCCGCAAATTCAAGGACAAAAATAGATGGCATACCACACCGCCAGCCATCTCACTCCTAGTCTGAAAAATCTCATATTTAAAATTTTGAGTTTAAATTCATACGGTTGAAAAACAATGGCATAAATTTCCACTTGCCATTGCCTCATTAAACGTTATTCTCTTAGGGACGCGAGGGTGTTTGTGATGATAGGGAGTGGTATTCGTCTCAGGACACCACTGGTTTCCAGGGATCCCGCTGAGCGTGTCCGCGACTGTAACTATGCACGCAGTAAGGATGAAGGTCCCATAAAATAGGTGCTTAAATTTTGTCGTCAATGATGCTTGTTGCGATCGGAGCTTGTCTGTTCATCGTGGTTCAGACAATGGAATGTACTTTTATGTACTTGTCTTTTCATATTAACGCTTACACTTTTAACTTTTTTTCCCCTCCCCAATGGACACGGGGGGGGGGGGGGGGGGGGATAATAATAAGGTTTCTACCTTAGTCCAAACATCCAAAGAGAAGACCTTGCTACACGCCGATGATTGTGTTGTTCGAAGAACAATTTCAGCACGATGGATTAAAACAGTTGTAAATGGATATATAAATAATAATATATATATATATTAATATATATATATATATATATATATATTAATTGTATGCGCTTGGCTAAGAAGCTCATAACATTGCCATCCGGAAGTATAGCGGACCAACATACAAAACTGTGTGTATCCATGAACGTTTATAGTCGGGTTAATACAGTTCAGTGAGCATTACTCATAAACGCGGATGACAAAAAACAATAACAAAGACCTGAGTGACGTCATCTTCGAACTATATATATATATATATATATATATATATATATATATATATATATATATATTATATATATATATTGTAATTTGCGACGAGAATAAAGATAGTATGCAGATGACGTCACTCAGGCCTTTGTTATTGTTTTTGCCATCCGCGTTTGTGAGTTGTTCTCACTAAACTGTATTAACCAGACTATAAAAGTTCATGGCTACACAGAGTTTGTGTGTTGGTCCGTTATACTTCCGGATGGCAATGTTGTGAACTCCTTGGCCAAGCGTTTTCTATCTATAGATGCCACGTCAATGTATTAGTTTTATTAAATTTTTTACTAGAGTTGTCGAATATCACAACATTTTATTAATTGGACCAGAGAATGGATTATGATGACACCCAACTCAATAGAAGTTTCTGGTTTAAGTCTTTTTGACAAGTGGCGCTTGGGGGGGGGGGGTGCGAGGCATATAATTCTATCTTCATTTGAAATAACCTGAAAAGTTTTTGGCCATAATCGAAGTTTGCAGGACATTGAGTTACTGTACTTCTAGACGTTTAATATACGTGGGAGTTTGAGTGTGTGTCTGTGTGTGACTGTGTGCCTATGTTTGATTGTTTGTGTGTTTGTGTGTGTGTGTGTTTGTTTGCGTATGGTTATGGTCTGAAGTGAATAATGCTACCTAATATTCAATACTGGAGAAAAAATCCAAATGTGACAGTAGTGTTGTTTGTTTGAGATGATGATGATGGTTATTATTATTACTACTACGACGACGACGACGACGACGACTACGACGACGACTACGACGACGACTACTACTACTACTACTACTACTACTATTATTATTATTATTATTATTATTATTATTAATATTGTTATTATTATTATCATTATTATTGTCAATGTCATTGTCATTATCATTATCATAACTATTATCATTATCATTATTATAACTATAACATTATTATTATTATCATTATTATAAATATTATTATTATTATTGTTATTGTTGTTATTATTATTATTATTATTATTATTATTATTATTATTATTATTATTATTATTATTATTATTATTATTATTAATTATTATTATTATTATTATTATTATTATTATTATTATTATTATTATTATTATTATTATTATTATTATTATTATTATTATTATTATTATATTATTATTATCGATCTCATCTCAATTCACGTCATCGTCGTCATTATCATCATCGTCATCGTCGTCGTCATCATCATCACCATCATCATCATCATCATCATCGTCAGCAGCAGCAGCAGTAGTAGTAGTAGTAGTAGTAGTAGTAGTAGTAGTAGTAGTAGTAGTAGTAGTAGTAGTAGTAGCAGTAGTAGTAGTAGTAGTAGTAGTAGTAGTAGTAGTAGTAGTAGTAGTAGTATCATGGTCATCATCGTTATTATCATGCTTTTTATTGTGATTTTTATTTCCTACCTTTCGGCATGCCACATGGCCCTTTAGTTCGTCCATTGTCCATGAAATCCAATGGATACTTCCTTGCCGGGGGGTAAATGAGCACGACATGGCCAGTGCATTCTTTCACTAAGATTATCATCAACAGAAAATAGGGACGTCCAAGCCTATATTGTCTTGAAATACTTATTGTCATCGTATCCAAAAGAATAATTGTGAATTGGTCTTATTCATTCAATAATACTTCAGGTCTAAGGAGAGAAAACGGAAAAGAACTTTACGTATGCTAAAATCTTTTACTATTCCTTGTTTTGTTTATATCGTTTCCACAACACAGTTTCGATTCTGACTGTGTGCCTATACAGCACAGGATCTTACGGTTTAGAATGTTACTGGTGTCACAATCAAAAACTTAAACAAAACTGGTGGATTTGCTCTGATCCCACTGCCCTCCTATAACACCTCGAGAAATAACATTAATAGTACAGGGACCAATCTTCTCCAACCGGTGGATGAATACAATATGAAAGTGAGAAATGAACTATAATCACAAGAATGCGATTATAAAAAAGGAACATACCCCTACGTCACACGGCACAAAAATCGAATTCTATCGACCTCATGGATGATTGACGAAGAATAGATATTTCTTTCTTTCTTTTTTCTTTTTCTATGTGTTTACAATTTATCTAAAAATACTGGCGTTGAATAGGCAATTGGCGATTCCTTCAATAACCATAATCAAAGAGCTGATGCTCTAATATAAAATGGGGGTGGGGGGGGGGGAGGCGAATACTGATAGAGGTTATGTTATTCGTGCATGCAAAACGTAATATAACATCTTTTAACGGCGGGCGCATGTTATTTATTTCGATTTTGTAACCCCATTATGGTGATGCCAGTATCAAAATTGTATAAAATCATCATTTTTATTAGTAGGGTTGATACGACTTCTGGTGCGTTTCAATCCACACGTCATAGTTTATCAACTATTGAGTAAATGCATCATCTATCAAATTCAGTCTCATGATTGATTGACAAAGAATAATCACAAAGAACATTACACACTGCACAGGACTGTTATATCCCAGTGTTGTGGGTTGTTGTTTTAATGAATTGTTTGATTTTTTGTAACTTTTGTACACTTGCAGAAGCCATCGAGCCCCCTCAATAGTGTTTACTTGTGTGTTGTCCTCTTAATGGTGTTCAATGAGTTGGATACAACTTAAAAACAGAATCTGTGATAAACGCATTGGACACAGTGGAAGGGAACATAACCACGCCCCTCGCACAGTCGCTTCAATGTAAACAATAGCAGTTAGTAAACAACTAAGAAAACTACACGGTATTACCATTAATGGCATGCGTTTAAATAAAATAATCACTAGTTCTACACGCCTGATCAATAGTACCATCACAGAAAATTATGTGTAACTTTTAAACGCTTATTGATGCTATGCGATCAGGTAAAATAAATACTCATAACATCCGTCACCAGTATAAAACGTACCGAAACGCAATACTATGTGTATCCTTGAGCGTTTATAATCTGATTAATATAATTTAGTGAGAACTAATTAAAATGGCCATACAACAACAATAACAAAAGAGCTGAGTGATGTCAATTTCGTTCCGTCTATTGAACCAATCTAGTGAGAACTAATCACTCAATTAGCGGTCGAAGAACAATAACAAAGAGCAGAATGATGTTAACATCCTTCATTCTATTGTTTGTAAATAACCAACCATATATAAAAACCAAGCGCAATAACCACTGATCACTTTCAGTACACATCTGCCATCCGGCTCGTTTGACCCTCCAATTTGTGAGCATCTCTCACAATGTCTTGACACAGTGATGTGTGGAATGACAATGTGACAAGGTACAGTGCCACGAATTTTTAACTCACATGTGTCAAATAATTATGAAAAGTGCTCAGATGTGGATGACCCACTGTTTCAGCTGATCGGCATTTGTTCGAAATAGATATAGATAGAATGAAGTTGACGTCACTGGGGTCTTTATTATTGTTTTTGTGCCATATATAAGTAATTCTCACTAAACTGTATTAACCAGACTATAAACGTTCATGGTTACAATAGTTTTGTGTGTTGATCCGTTATACTTCCGGATGGCAATGTTGTGAGCTTCTTAGGCAAGCGCATACTATCTATTGATGCATTACGTTTATCCAAAAAGCTCATAACATCCGCCAGACGGATATAACGTACCAAAACACAAAACTATGCTTGTCTGATTGATAAAATTTAATGAGAAATACTTAGAAAAGGGCTGGTTAAAAAACAATAGCAAAGAGATGAGTGACGTCAATTTCGTTCTATCTATAGTGGGAAACTATCATCAACTTGCGGTCTAAAAACAATAAAACAACTGAAATTGATATCACTCAGCTCTTCGTTATTGTTTTTTTACCGTCAGTTGGGTGATTAGCTCTCGCTTGATTCCCTTTAAGAGACATAATATACATTTTAAGTGTTATACTTATTTCGTGTGTTGATACGATTTACTTGGCAGGCAGAATGTGTGAGTGTTTTACCTAAACGCATAGCAAAAAGGTATGTGGCGTTAAGCTCATTTATTCTATAAACACATTGTAGCTGAGATTACACCATAGCTATCTTGAAGACATGCCGATCAACCAAAATTGTGATCTTCCAGATTCTGAACCTCTTTTAACTACGTCACTGTGTCCAAAAAAAAAAAATAATAAGTTGATATGATGACCACTAACTGGAATGCTCTGCATCTTGATCCGACTGGTAGGCAGACACGACACAGACGATCACACTCTTTTTTTCTTGTTCCTTTTTTATTTTTAACCAGCCTGGAAGGTGAATATGTCTGACCACTTTTGACCCAACATGGTTAATTCAAAACACTTTGAAGGAAGATGGTGTCATGGCTATAGATAGTATGCGCTGGGCTAAGAAGCTCATAACATTGCCATCCGGAAGTATAACGGACCAACACACAAAACTGTGTGTATCCATGAACGTTTATAGTCGGGTTAATACAGTTCAGTGAGCATTACTCATAAACGCGGATGGCAAAAAACATCAACAAAGACCTGAGTGACGTCATCTTCGAACTATCTATAGAGGATGTGCGCTTGGCTGAGAAACTCACAATATTGCCATCCGGATATATAACGGACCAATACACAAAACTATATGTAACCTTGAACGTTTATAGTCTGTTTATACAGTTTAGTGAGAATTACTCATAAAAATAGATGGCAAAAAAAAGAACAATTAGAAAGACCTGAGTGACGTCAACTTCGTTCTATCTATTTTGAAAATTGAAATCCGAAATTAGTGACCCTCGAGATTTTAATATCGATCACACAGACGAATTCAAAAGCTTGCAGCCGTCCCACCGTTTGTGAGTATTTACCACAATATTTTGACACACTGATCACAGTTGCATCTCGGCATCCGACGATACCATGCATTATTTCAATCCCCTGTCTTAAAATTGTGAATGATGCTCAGATTTCGAGGGACTGTTTGCATTCGGTGACAGTAATGAATATGGCTATTATTTTTGTTTAATGTTGTTGGCGGTTGACAAATGCTGAATGACATGAAGACCAACTGATTCGACTGGGAGACATAAACCCGGGTCCGCGGGACTAACTGAAGGCAAATATAGATTATATTATGGCCATTAGAATTTTTCAATATGTTTCACAAGCTACACATATCAGCTGGTGAACAGAACATATTCATTTTTTTCTTTTTCTGTTTTTATTTGTTTTTACATTTCTGTTCATTCCATTAGTTTTTCTTTTGTTTTTCTTTATTTTCTTTTGTTTGGTTCTTTTTTATATTCTTTCTGCTTTGGTTTTTTTTTTAAGTCTACCTTTCTTCTTTTTTTCTTAATCAAAAAATTGATTGGCATATTGTAAAATGAAATATCTACTCTTTTGA
>NC_088360.1:116609224-116621724 GCF_034508935.2 Berghia stephanieae
GACTTACGTTTATAAAGATACGCTCGACGATGCAATAATGTTATTTAGAATTATAAACGTGATTCATAAGATCACCACGCCTCTGCGTCTTGATGAAGATGAAACTAAACGACGTGAAATAAACTGCTTTTGACAAAGTGCAGCTTGATGTCCTCTGTGAATGGGTAAATGAATGAAATAGTCGAATCTCAACAACAACAAAAAAGAAAATAACAATAATAAAATTGAGTTGAAGTTTCAATTCAATTTACGTTCCGGGTTTCCCATTTGTCAACCAAACACGATTTATAAAACAATAAAAAACGAATGAGAGATGAAAGGATGGCGTTGTTAAGGTGACTATTTCGTTAAACACTGAAATCAATCAAACACACAACTTTATTGATAATAATGGATCACAATTAGTCACTTATTCAACAACAACATTCACATTTATAAACAGATGTGATACTAAAAATACAAGTCAATAATAATTCACGCATCAAACCATCAAACCGGAATGTTCGAGACAATAATGCATGTTTTAAAAAAATAATTTTCGATTCTCAATGATCAAAATTAAATAATTTCAAAATTTCTTTTTGATTCATGAAATCGTAAATGCTGACTGATTCATTATTTAATTTTTACCATTCACTAGGATGCATGCAATGTACATATTGATTGATTAAGGAATATTATACGTTACTCTTGTTTTATTTCTAACGCATTCAAAGGTTTTAATCCGAATTATTCCCATTTTCATTAATGCGATGAAAACGACTTAGATCTTATTAAAATCTTCATCACAAGTGCAAGGAATGGCGAAATAAAATTACAATTATTAAGCAATAAATAGTGTACGGTAGGACCGGCGGATCAAAACTCTGAAGTCTACATCCGAGGTTTGCTCGCCATGTTTTATTTAATTTTGGGCAGATTAGACATCTGATGACGTTGTTGTCATCAGATCTCCTATGCCCAAAATTAAATAACACGGTGCGTAAAGCTTGTATGTAGACTTCAGAATTTTGATCCGCCGATCGTGAGAATCGAGACCAGAGGTTTGATCCGCAGATTATGTAGATCATCGGAACCTATCTTATCTTAACTGTTGTTGAGTTAAAAGGGGACAAAATAGGTATACATGGGTAGACATGCTTGTTGGATTTAAGATAATTAATAATTCAACAAGTCAATTTGATCAAATAATTTTTTCTTGTTGACATAGAATATAGATAGTGACGCAGAATCATTTCATTCTATACTACGAAGGCAAAACAACTCTGAGATGAAAAATGTAGATGCGGCCGGTAAAAAACGAACTCCACTACCCCCCCCCCCCACACACACACACACACAAAAGACGAAAACAAAGAGAACCTCAAATATAAACCCCGGAATTGATGCACCTCGTATATAGTTACTCAAATTGTTGAATCTAATTTCGTCACCGAGTTTATCATCATCATGATCATCATCATCATCACCATCATCATCATCATCATCATCATCATCATCATCATCATCATCATCACGATCATCATCATCATCATCTCTCATTATTATTATTATTATTATTATTATTATTATTATTATTATTATTATTATTATTATTATTATTATTATTATTACTATTATTATTATTATCACTATTATTATTATTATTATTATTATTATTATTATTATTATTATTATTATTATTTTATTTTTAAAAATTAAATTATTTATTTATTTATTTATATATTCACTTATTAATTTGTTTTTCTATTACTATTGTCACCATATCATCATTACTATTATTATCATCATCATTGATATCATTGTTATCATCACTTTTATTATCATTACAATCACCATTGTTATGGTTTTTCCTAGTGGGGTGGTTTTGGTGTTGGTGGGAACAAAGATGACGACGATGACGAGAATGATGATAATGAGGAGGAGAAGGAGAAAGGGGTCCAGAAGGAGGGCGATGGAGGTGTGAGGAATAGCGAAAGAGTAGGGAGATGGGCAAGGGGTTGAGAGAGAGGATTTGACTAGGGTGGTTTTTAAGTTGAAGGTGTTCAACCATCATATCTACTGTGTTTGTATCAAAAGCAACATCGACAATCGTAATGCTTTCACCGTTACTTTAATAGAAACGGCATCAATTACAATTTCCGTCGTTTTCCCTTCTTTTCCCCATTTAACTTCAAATAGGCCATTGAATGTGCGATGAATCTTTTTTACGAAACCCGCCGAAAACCATAGTATCCCCACTGGTGTACACTTCCCTGAGTCTCGGGCTCACTTCCCACTGTTGCCTACTTCCCATAACTTTGTCGGTTTTCGGCAGGTTTCCTAAAAAAGTAATTGCTTTTTTACGAAACCCGTCGAAACTCAGTCCCAGGTTCACTCCCCAATGGTGTACACTTCCCTGAGTCCCTGCTGCCTACTTCCCATAACTTTGTTGGGTTTCGGCGGATTTCATAAAAAAGAAACACCCATTGAATGTGTGTTGCAGTGGTCGCGATACTATCTTGGATTCACAATGGGTCGACAATTATGGCACCTCGACGGTTTGCCCTCAGGAAAGAAATTATACATTTTGCACTCCATATCCTCTGTGCACTCAGCAGAGATAGGGCATTTGTCTGAAAATGATCTGGTTGACAGAATTCTGCAATAAAATAGAACCCTTTCGAAAGGATAGCAAAAAATTTGACCTACGTCTTTGATAAACTATTTTAAGGTATCTTTTTTCAAAACGAGATGTGTGTTGACTACCTTAACTCGACTTTCGCCAGGTTTTGTGTGATCTGACCCGAGGCAACCACGTCCATTTTGATTGATCGAGGGGATAACGTAATTGTAGATAGGTAATTAATGCAACTGGTAGGAAGTTGATCGGCAAGAACACGTATAACATGACCATAAGCAAGTAGTATCCGATATGGTGTGTCGTGTGTTGTTTCCCTGCTGTTTATGTGTCGAATTGTAAACGATTAAGCGTTTATTTTGGGCGCGGCAAGATTTAAGTCCCACTTCAGTGGAATTTATAAACATCGTTTTTTTTCTATTGCTGTGGAAAGGAAGGGGCGGGTGGCTATTTGAATCATTCAAAAAATTATTATGTACATGTAAATAACTTCAAGGCCTATTAAGGTCAGTTGTAAAATTGAAAATAGACAAAAATAAAGAGTGATAAAAAATGTGCTTGCATGATATCCAAACAAAACTGAAGAGAGATTTAAATAACTATTTTTTGTTGGAGGTGGGTTGTCAAATAGAAACTTTCAAGATCTAGTTTAATAACCATCGCAATCATCAACATTTTTTAATTTCTAAACATCCGGTTTCATTCTGTCAAAATCATTACCAACGTTATAACATCGATACCACACATCATGGGCATTAGCAAGTTAACGAAATCCACGTCGAACGACGAATGACGAGCAAGAAAGCCCGGATCAGTCCTCTTGCGTCACCAGCAACTACTATTAATACTTCTACTACTGTGTGGCGTAAGAGGACAGATCCGAGCTTTCTTGCTCGTCGTTCGTCGTTCGACGTCGATTTCGTTAACTTGCTAATAATATCATCATTAGCAGCACCATCATCATCATCATCATCATCACCATCATCATCACCATCCTCATCATCTTCTTGTCATCGTCGTCATCAGCAAAAACATAATTTAAATGCTTGCCATTCATTCTTTCAAAAAAAAAAAAAGAGAGACAAAAATTCCTACCATTTGATGCCATCATTCTCTTTTCCATTATTGTCACCACGTCATATAATAATAAAGATAATATTGATAATGATGATACTGATGATGATAATGATGATGATGATGATGATGATGATGATGATGATGATGATGATGATGATGATGATGATGATGATGATGATGATGATGATGATAACAATAATTACTAACAATAGTGACAATAATAAAAAAAAAGAATAATGATGGTTGTGATGATGTTGATGATAATAATATTATCATTATCATTATTATTATTATTATTATTATTATTATATTATTATTATTATTATTATTATTATTATTATTATTATTATTTATTATTATTATTATTATTACTATTATTATTATTATTATTATTATATTATTATTATTATTATTATTATTATTATTATTATTATTATTATTATTATTACTATTATTATTATTATTATTATTATTATTATTATTATTATTATTATTATTATTATTATTATCATTATTTTAATTATTTTATTATTATTATTATTATTATTATTATTATTATTATTAGTAGTAGTAGTAGTAGTAGTAGTAGTAGTAGTAGTATTAGTATTATTGTTATTGTTATTATTACTATTATTATTATTATTATTTATTATTATTATTATTATTATTATTATTATTATTATTATTATTGCGTCGTCATCATCATCATCATCATCATCGTCGTCACCATCATCTTATCTTATCTTATCTTATATTATCTTATTATCATTATTATTTTCATCGTCATCATTATCATAGTATCATTATTATTATTATTATTATTATTATTATTAGTAGTAGTAGTAGTAGTAGTAGTAGTAGTAGTAGTAGTAGTAGTAGTAGTAGTAGTAGTAGTAGTAGTAGTAGTAGTAGTAGTAGTAGTAGTAGTAGTAGTAGTAGTAGTAGTAGTAGTAGTAGTAGTAGCATTAATTGTTGTTGTTGTTATACATATTATTCATATTATGATAGCCATCGTCATCATTATCATCATTATCATGACCACCACCAACACCAACACCAATCCCTTCGCCCTCAAAATATGATTTGGCTATTCTTTACATTTTAAAAATTGCTGGTATTTTTTTCATGCAAAAATTCTTAATTGAATCTTAATCACTCCTGGGCTCAATTGTGCATAATAAACATTTCTTACAAAAACCTGACTTTGATGATCAACACTTCAAGAATCACTTAACTAATACGTAATGAAAACTGCAAAACACTATCCAAAACAGTATCCTCACCGGCTTGGGGTAAAAATTGAAATATGACAACGTGATTATTAAAAACCAATTTACTTACTTTATTTAAAGGAATTCACTTTAGCTGATGCGTAAGCCAATAGCACCAGACAATGCAACGAAATCCAATATATTTTATTTCGGAGCTCACCCTGCTCCGGTGACAATGACAGGTAAACTGACTGTATTTTGTGAATGGGGATTATTTATACAAGACCCAAGTAAAGCCTGTCGCCTCTCATATGGACGGTGGGCGACAGCGCTGGTTAGAGTTAGAGTGTATATAAACTCGACCATCCATAACGATGAATCGTCCGATGAAGGTATTGAAGAATGACTTATACAATTCTATTTGGGATTTAGATTACAGACTACAAGAAGAACTGGGTAAGTAGTATGTTGTTAGTTGATATCGTCGATTTCAATTAAAAGTGCTCTGTGTCCTATATTTGTAATTTTCCATCATTGATCTCACCTAATCTAATAATAAGTAGTCCTTCAGAGCCATTAGGCCCATGGAGCCAGAGTTTTACCCCGGTTTCGTTAGCGTGAAACAGACAATATCAATTTCTTGCTTCCCTTCGGATAGGACGCTAGTCTATCTCAAAGTACTTTCTGTCAGATCTATCATACCCAGCTACCCAATCAATGCTGGGTGGACACAGGAGAAAATCTAGACTTTGCCTGGGATCGATCTCAGTCCCATTGCGTGTGGAGCGAGTACGTTAGCAACTGGGCTATTGGACCACCTACCTAATAAGGTTTCAAATTGATTTGCCGACCTGGGCAACATATTATGTACGTAGACAAGTTGCAATTGAAGAGTCGTGTCGCCAATGAAGCCTGAGTTGACCCTGATCAATGTGCACGTTTGCTTATCTTTTCTTCACGCGGCACATCTGTCTATCACAAATGGCGCTTGGCCAGGTAAAGAAATTGAGCAACTCGCTCAATCATTAATCATTACAATGAGCTGAGGACATCGTCTACTGAGAGTATAATAATAAATGTCGCAAGCTGAGGGACATATAACGTACATACACACACACACACACACACACACACACACACACACACACACACAACGGATCTGATCCCTTTTGCTATAGATAGTATGCGCTTGGCTAAGAAGCTCATAACATTGCCATCCGGAAGTATAACGGACCAACACATAAAACTGTGTTTATCCATGAACGTTTATACTCGGGTTAATACAGTTCAGTGAGCATTACTCATAAACGCGGATGGCAAAAAACAATTGCAAAGACCTGTTTGACGTCATCTTCGAACTATCTATATTATTATATTATTATCTTATCAGTTTTAACGACAGCATCAGTCCATTATCCTATTGAGCTCGTAAAACTATTGTTATCTACTGCTAATCAAAGAACTTGAATGGATTTTCATTCTTGATAATAAATTTAAAAGATATGCTATATGCGGAATCAACTGAATACCACAGTTTAATAAATATGAAGAAAAAGAACAAAATAAATATCAAGGAATGTTTCGGGCTCAAACCCTCCTTTAACCAACTACGAAAACAAAATAAACGGTTATGAATATGGCTGAAAGGAAAAGAGTAAGGTATACGACCAGAATGCCTATCTTCATTCAATTTTTCTATTAAGTATTAGTTAAGTAGAGATAGCCTCAGCTTTGAAATAGCAATTACTGTGTTGAATATGCAACATCACGGGTTATTGATAACAAAACTCTTTCCACTCTGTATTTACTTGCCAGATTTAAATATACGAGGATACCCACTTTCAACCAGTTGAACATAATATCAGTGGATCTTAGGATCGCCCAGTTGGTCCCCACAATTTGTTCTCGTGTGTGCTTATTTTCAATTTTTTTTTTAAATATTTTTTTTTATTTGGGGGGGGGGGGGGGGGGGGTTTGTTATGTTTGTAGGCTGTTTTATTATTGTTGTCGTTTGTTTTTCTTTTTCTTTTACTTTTCTTTTTTTGTTTTGTTTTGTTCTAAATTCGATTTTCCTGTTGATGTGTATCCCTTATGGTGAATATATATATATATATATATATATATATATATATATATATATATATATATATATATATATATATATATATATATATATATATAAATATATACATATAGATATATACATATATATATATATATATATATATATATACATATATATATATATATTATTATATATATTTGTGTGTGTGTGTGTGTGTGTGTGTGTGTGTGTGTGTGATTAAGTATAAGAACAGTTTTAATATTATATGGCGATATGCCAACTAATAAGGAAGGGTCGGCTGTCATCGATAAAATGTTTCTTTCAGTATCTACAATAAATATTGTGTAACTGTAACATTTTAAAATCATAACATACAATCGTTCAGTACCGTCATCTATGAAAAATAACGGGCTATTATGATTATTATGCTTTGGGGGCGGGGGGGGGGGGAGGATTATTATGAATGCGAAAACAATAATCTACGTTAAGAATGTTGAAAACTGTTCAAACTGTAACTCAAATTGTGGAGTAAAATTAGTATGAGTGTAAACAAAAAAAGTTGATCGCGGAGGATGTAGCCCGTCTTGTTTGTGAAGGTGTATCTAACTAAATCAGAACTTATTGATGCTAAATTAGCGAACCAAATGATAATTAATAAAATGCAAAAATGAAGATATTATAAAAATAATTAGCCATCATGCTGTGACTGACTGACGGGGGAGAGTGCGAGTGTTTTTGGGGGTTAGGTTAGACTGTTCGAGTCTAACAGAGATATCTTTAGTCATTAGAGACAGAGGCAATTTTCTCGATTCTCAGCTCCTATCTGAATCAGACTATTTTCATCGTAATATTTTGAAAGATGGTGTCGTTTTTTACTAAGCATTTTGAATTATATTCTTTTATATTAAGTATTGTGATTTCCCCCTATCATTGCATTGCATTATTTGAGGGACTTCATCGGGGTGTTAAGTTGGCTTCATATAAGAAACCTCTATCATCAGATTCAATGAGGCCTTTCAACTTTTTCTTTTTTGTTTATTTTCTTGTCTGTATGTTGTGTTTGTGCATGTTAGAAGGGCAGTATTTTTATTTACTGAACTTTTCTTAACACCTTTGCCCCACAGTCAAGTCAAAACAAGAAATGTACCAATTTTCTTCCATTTTTGGTATTAATGAGAATAATCATGGGGAAGGGTCAGTGGGAACACACGTAATCTCTCTCTCTCTCTCTCTCTCTCTCTCTCTCTCTCTCTCTCTCTCTCTCTCTCTCTCTCTCTCTCTCTCTCTCTCTCTTTAATATTAATATTCTTAAATTTGTCATCCTGTAATTTCCATTAAGTTTATTTTAAAATATATTTTTCATTTAGTCATGCTCATCTTGCACCAAGGGGATTAACCATGGGAGACAATGAAGCGGTTATTCTTGATTGTGGAACTTGTTTGTGTCGAGCAGGATTTTCCAGTGACACAGAGAACTCTCCCCGTATCGTTATTCCCAACATTATTGGCATATCAAAATCTAAAAATTTGAGTCTGACTGAAGAAAGGTATATTGGAGGTATGTAGATTTGTATTTATTAGACTGAACTTTGGAATACAGAAATTGTATTTGTTGTCCTCTTTTAAAACGACAATTGATAGCATTGGAAATGTCCAATGACAAACAATTACATATTTACCAGGTTTTAACGATGGCAGTGTCTACGTACACGGTAACCGGGCACCTAGCCTCAGGATCTACGTACACGGTAACTCCGGTAACTGGTTTGCCGCTACAATACAAGCAATGGATGGACCTCGCTCTGTGTGTGTGTGTGGGGGGGGGGGGGTGTGTGTGTTATTTAAAAAAAATAAAACAATACAATATAATTCATTAAAGGCGAGATTCAAGGGTACCACGTATGTTACTGTTACCGTGTACGTAGATCCTGAGGCTAGGTGCCTGGTTGGTAACGAAAATAATGATACCACGATATCTGCGATATTCCTCTTTATAACGAAGTTATGCATCTTTAATTGAACCCCCCTAAAACTTAGGAAAAGCGAACAGCAATTTCCACTCATAACGAGTTGGGTCACAATTTGGCTCCCACTGCTGCTGCTCACTAAACTGCCTAAAGTTACCTTGTACGTAGACTCTCCGTTTAACGATATGTCTTATGAAGATAGACTGAAAAAACTAAAACTACCATCACTTAAGTACAGAAGAATAAGAGGCAATCTTACAGGTACACATATACTGTGTGTATAGATGTGTGAAGGCATCGTACATCTTGTATTCGTCATATAGCAAGTTTTTACTATTTCATTCCAGTTAACAATAGTAATTCAAACAGATCAGATGAAAACTGGATACATTCTATTATCTTTCTTCTTTAAGCTTTAACAATGACAAGAAATTGTGGCGATTCAAACAGAGATTTATTTTTTTTATCACAATCATTGACTTCAGTTCTCCTTCATCACAATGTTGAAATGTTGCCTTTGTTTTGATTCACTTGTTTTCATTAAAAAAATATTCTCTCTTTCTATTTTCTTTTTCACAGATTCAGCATTGACAAATCGGAAAGAGCTCAATATCAGATTTCCTATTGAGCATGGTCATATAACAAATTGGGATGATATGCAGCTCATGTGGCAAGCCATTATTAGGGACAAATTAAGAGTTAAAGCATCAAATCACCCTTTCTTACTTACTCAAATATGCAACAGTTCAAGATACAATCTAGAAAAGATTGCTGAGGTAATCTAAGTTTCTAGTTATTTTATCCATACCTATTACCTATTACGGTAGGATTTATTTTTGGCAGCTCTTTCCAAAAATGCCTTAATCCTATTTGTCTACGTGTGATTATTTGTTGATTGTATCCGTACTTGCATTAATCTTTTTTCATTGTACCCTAAAACATTCTCGAAAGGAAAGCTTTTTAAAATTTATCTCTGCCTGCGAGTTTACATATTACATGATCAATCTCTTGCTCTTTCGACCCAACAGACAGGTATTTTGTTCTGTTTAAATCTCTTGGTGATCTTTATTTATTTTAACTTTCCCAATTTATTTCTTCTAAATTCATCACTTTCAAGAGCTCAAATTTATCGCCCATTTTGAATGAAAATTCTTTGATCCTACATAAATATCAGTAGTAGATTGACAGTATTACCACTGGGTGGGGTTCCTGACCTCCCATAGTGGGCAGGGAGGTACTTGCTGTGTCTTCTATCCCCCTATATCTGTTTTCCACCTTGCTTTCTGTCTTTGTCTTGGAATGAGATTACTTGGTTTTGTCCTGGCCCTGGCCGGATTCCTGGCTGGGAGGGAAACAGTCAAAGTCAAATGCATAGTTATTGTTTTGGGAGATCATATTTTTTTCTGTTTGTTCCCAGTTCCCCTTTGTTAATTCCAGAACTTTTAACTATCCCATTTTCTTCCTTTGGACTGGCGCTGATATGACCTAAATGCGTTGCAAGCGCCGTAAAACCCTTAAAAACAAAAACAATCAGTATTACCAGGTGGTTCTGAGATGACTAATTTAATGTTTTAGAACAAAATAATTTTGATCTTTCTAATCCAACCATACAATTTGATTAAAATCAGCAAACAATCACATTTCAGTTGTTACTTGACAAGATTCCACTCATAACATTTGAGTATGGGACATGTTGGATACGAGTAATGTAAACACTGGCAATACAATATGTATGCAAGCGGCAATACAAGCATATTTGAAGCCCATCAAATGATTAAATCAGTCTTTATTAATTTTTGAGCCCTCCTCCAGCCCGTCTATTTGAGGTGTTGTCAGCAATAATGCAACAGCTAAGTCATTGTTCTGACTGTCTCAGGTATCACAAACCATAAAGTGCAGGTGGGGGAAGAGAGACATTGTCTTAAGTGTAGGAAATGAAATTTTTAAAATTGGTGTGTTATTGTAACTTAGTGAAAACCAAGACTTAAAATAACTGAACACCAAGGGACTAGACTCTCAGAAGATCATATTAATATTTTGTTGCATGTCAATAATATTGGACCTTTAGTCTTACCCCACAGTTAGGTCGCGGGCTCTTAGACTGAGAACACTGTACAGAAGAGTGTTTGAAATAATTAGAATTTTTAACAAATCCTTTATTTATATTATCATTTATAATTTGTGTCACACATGATTTGTAACCATGTCACAAACTGAAATGTTGTGTTTAATGACGATGTAGAGAAGCTCTCACACAATTCTTCAACAATATCCATTTTTTCATAGATTTGTCTGTACAAGAGAGGTGTTTCTAAGTTGATTATAGTTTTTGCACTTTAACTTGTTGATAATTTAAATGGCTTTTGCAGATATTTTTTGAAAATTTTGATGTACCTTCATTGTGTATCATGCCAACTGGCGTGGCAAGTTTACAAGCATCAGGAATAGATACTGGCATTGCTGTTGAAATTGGCGGTGGAGCGTGTTTTTGTGTACCTGTGCATCACGGATATGGACTGAGACACCTTCAACAAAGAACTGAAGTAATTCTTAGATGGTTTAAGAACTGTAATCTGCCATATTAATATTTATGTTAAATTTTGGAGATTATTTTATTATGTGTGCGTATGTTGTGTGTGTGTGTGTGTGTGTGTGTGTGTGTGTGTGTGTGTGTGTGTGTGTTTGTGTGTGAGTGTGTATGTATGTATAACAGCAATCATTTTTTTCGACAGTACCGTCGGCATATCATGATTTCATTGGATCTGTAACATAGCTTGGAATTGTGCATAACATTAATATTTCTAAAAAATATAATCAAGACATCTTATATTACCTTTCAAATTTGCAGACCTAAAATGTTTTATTTGCTACAATTACATGTTGCTGACAATCATGCTACTTGATTTTGCACACAATACGTTCAATAAGATGGTGAGGAGGACGAGGAACAGATAATTGCGATAGCCTCATTTAGACTGAACAAAAATATATTTTCAATGTTTGCTTATACGTAGATTTAAGTACTGTGACATACTTCAATTCTCTTTAATTCATAATATGACATTTTGCATAGGAAATTAAAAGCATCCATTAACAACTTAGGATCAAAATTAACTTTAAGCATGAACTACAAAAATAGAGACAATGCTTGATAAGTTATATTTATATAGTGCTAAAATTCATATTTTGAAAATCCGATAAGTTAATAAAAGTGGACTGAGAGCCAATAAAAATCAATCTTATCTCATCTTATTCACTCTAATCATGTGAGCTAATTAGTGAATTCGTCGGCAAGGTATGACAAAAATCGTATTATTTCTGTTGACTTGTTTTGTACATTGATTTGTAAATCTTTGGTGTTTTTACGGAGAAAGTATGTGTAAGTAACAGATTTTCACTCAACCGTCCACAATAAAAACATAATGAGTACTTAAGTGCATAAAAGAAAATGAATATAAAGATTATTGAGAAAAAAAATCATAAACACATAATATCTCAAAACTTCAATTTTCATGTGTTACATTGCTGAAGCTCTGTTTTAACCTTATTATATATATATA
>NC_088360.1:116626724-116679224 GCF_034508935.2 Berghia stephanieae
GATTTCCGTTAGGGACCGGAATAATTTACGCACAATATAGGTCTCCCAATTTTGTAATTTGAGTTGTAGGCAATACACTTTCAGTATTGAAAATATGTTTACATAAAATCTAACAGTTGCAGAAATAATAATATAAGGCTAAATTATTATGAAAATCAGGCTCCGAATAATTCTCGTTTTGTTCACACCAGCGCAATAATTTGCTCTGGTCTAAAAATAGATAGACCGTAACTTTTGATAAATTTTAGAAAATTTTACCTTTTGTTCCATAAAATATCCATATCTAGACATTATTTGATGCATGATCGAGTATTTATGAATATGTGTTTCTTTTGCCACCTAACAGCCAAATGTTAAAGGTTATTTTTTTCTATTATTTACATTGGAACGTGAGCTGTCAAGACAGGAACATGTGGTTTGCCACGTGCTTCTCGACCTTTGTTTACGTTTGGGGCACCTAACTTTACTGCTCTATATATATATATATCCATCCTAGCAGTTTTATTCGAATTCGATTAACATAATTCTCGGGATGGGGATAATGGAATTTCAACTCCAAATTGAATGTTCCTTTTTTGTCAGTATCGACCCAACAATTATTCTTAATAGATTTACCCGTGGTGTATTGTGCATTACTACATCATTCATTATTAGCCCGATTCAGCTGAAAAAGGGCAATCAGTGTATTCTTTTCTTAATGCATTTTTTGGAAAAAAAACTTTCTTATTTTGTTTTTCTCTCATTTCACTTACGGTTCCGTCATTGTTTTTTTTTTTCTTCTTCTTTTTTAAATTTTTTTTAAAAAGTTGATCTTAAAGAAAAGAATAGTATACTTAATTTACCAATAGTGATTCGTTTTTCATAGTAGTCAATAGTTTATCTATTGCTAATATTACATTCAGCTATATTCTCATCCGGTTCTAGCTTTACTAGTTGGCTTATTCAACTGTTTCATTTATTTTACCATCTTTTAATATTAAGCTGTCGTCAAGTGATGTGGCAACTCATCAGAACATATTAATTATCTAAAAATAACAGATGGAATCTTGTTAGCAATACTAAATGGTAGGCATCCATCCAAACAATATTATTCTGTTTGACATGTTACATTTTTGCTTTGGTAAAATTTCAGTTCGAAAGATGATTTTTGGTTGGAGTAGAAAACGGATGAGATATAGTTCACTTTATGGTTCATCAAACTATAACCGTTAGTATATCAAACAATAAAATAATCTTTTGAGAAACAAACATCCTTTATCACCTGCACAACTCAATACTCAATATGGTGTTTATTCGTTGATATTTGTTCTACTTAACGTCAAGGTACGAGTCGATATGAACGCCCAATTGCGCGATGGATTACCTTGCTCGAAGAGTGCCCTAATATTTCGTACATATTATGTAAGGATCGAGTGTCATTTCGGCGCTAGCGGTCATAACTTGGCATTATTGGATATTCATCTGCCATTATGTTTCCACTGTGTTTTTGTGTTTTTTTTTTTCTTCTCTGTTTGGAAAGTTATTTGGTGATTTCCGCCCAATTTTATCACATAATATCAAGGCTCATAATATGTGTTTCGGATTATGGACTTATCCAAAAGCTGTCGATGTAAATGCCATGCGTCAAAAACGACCAGATATTTTCTCCTATCAAGCCCGCTTTGGTACCATTTCAGAATGCGCTGTCCGCATTTATTTGATATATCTATTATCAATCTAGCAACGTCTTCTACTAGATTCAGAAACGGACCTTGGTGTGCTGCAAGGAGTATCAGGTCTATGTCATGCCGGTTGTCGTGCAGTTGCGTTAATGTGTCAAAAATGTGTTGATTGGTTGTGATTCTCAGTATCTGCTCTTTCTGAACCTAATGTGAATATATACTTGTTTACTTACTTAAGCCCTTAACCTAGGTCGGATCAAAGGCCAATATCGATGCTTCGCCATTCGATTTTCCCTTGGGTTGTCTTCTCCGCCTGTTTGAAGTGTATATCATTATCCACCCCTCTTTTCTTCCTCCACCGTGCTCTGTCGCCAACTATTTTCTTGGCCTACGTGGTATTATTTCTCCTTTGGGATTCCACGTATTTCTCCTTTGGGATTCCACGTTAGAGCCTGTGTTGTGATGTCACAGGAAGGTTTTCTAAGTTTATGGCTACCCATCCTCACTTCCTCTCTGATTTGTATATTTATAGGTTGGTAGCTGTCAGCTTTCCACAGAGCTTCATTCCTGCCTTTATCATTCCGTCTGATGCCCGAAATCATCCATAGAGATTTGTTTACAAGAGTCTTGAATGCATCACTAACATGATGAGCGCTTTAGAGCTAACTCGACTACATTTATAAAATTAATATATGATATATAAGGCCCCCAGAATTTACTAGTTACTTTTTTTTTTTTTTAGAAAAGAACAAATGACGAGTTGTTTAAGATGATATGAATAGAAAGATTAATTTTAATGAAATGATGGGTTTTCTTATAAATGAATGGTGATCACAGTTACAATTGAGATTTGCGATCGTGATGATGTTGTGTTCGGACTCGTGGAGTTGCACTGTCAATCTAAGTGCAGTTTCAAGTGTTTTCAAAAGGCCCGGGCTTGATAAATTCTTGACGTGTTCTCACTGGTATAATAAGCTAGTCTGATGCCTCCTACTTGATGGCGGAAATAAAAAATAATGAAGTGTCCCACAAAGTCCTGAGAGTAAGATATAAATCTCGAAAATGTAAATAGTATGAAGGAGCGCAATGTTACGGACGTCAAGGCGTACCTTTTTGAGAGAAGTGAGAAATGAAAATTAAATCAATCAGCTTTTATAATAAGTGGCTACGTGACATGATTGAAAGAAAAGTGTTCACTAATTTGAAATGAATTCCAAAAAAAAAAGGCTATTAATGTACCGTAAGAGTAGTAGTACTTAGTAGTAGTAGTAGTAGTAGTAGTAGTAGTAGTAGTAGTAGTATGATTCAAACTAAGGTATAACAATAATAAAACTTCTTATAGACAAAGCACGCATATTTATTTTTAAAAATTGATCTTTTTTATATAGCGCAATATCCACTTAACGTGCTCAAAGCCCTTTACAAGGGGTCCCTGGTCAACAGCAACATTTAACATGTAGGACGAGACATGACGCCTGTTAGGCGATATTACAATTTTTCGGACAAAGACAACGCTGTTAACGGCCAGGTACTCATTTTACACCTGAGTACGGTGAGAGAATGTGAGTAAAGAGTCTTTTCCAAGGACTAAACTATGCGTCGAGCGCGAGGCTCGAACCCAGGACCTTCCGATCCGAAAGCGAGTGTCATACCACTAGACCACATAGCCGCACTAAAAACAAATGTGATCATAATTTTATGTTGTAATTTATTTTTTCTTCCTTTTCAAAGTTTTGAAACACAACTTGAATCATAAAAATCTTAAAGTAGGTAGAATGCAGTGCCAGACTACACCGAAAGAAAATTGTCGCCCAACATTAAAAAAAAACGAATCTTCCTTAACCTCAAAATGAATGTTCCTTGACTCTTCCTGAATTATTTAAATTCTTTTTTGGTGTGCACTTTCAAATGCAATTAGAAACGTACTTTTTTTAAGGAAGAAGAAATCTCTTATTTTAAAAATGCTAGAAGATACAAAACATGAACTAGTTTGAGGCAAATGATAACATAAAAAATAAATAAGAACAGAACTACTACAGTTTTTAGGGCCCAAGCATTTGAACGTCCTGCTACTATGTTAGGTGGATACAGTCGATCTGTGTCGAAATTGATACGCCATCAAAGTCAGTCATCTGTTTATTATTTAGATTTGTGATCAATAAGCTAATGCTACACATGCATAATATCATAGGCTAATAAAAATATCCAGTAATAGTAGCTAGATCTAGATAGTAAGAAAATTGCTGACATACTAACTAACTGGACGACGTGCACATTTTTTGCAGGTCTGGTAGCCTAGCGAAATTATCGGCCTGTTTGAACATTGTTGTAATGGACAGTATTTTAAGTTAGTTTGAGAGTATTTCCATTTCAACAATAAACCAATAACAATTTGGGTTCTGAGACATGCAGAAGAGTACACGTCGTCTTTGGATATTTAAAACAATATATTTTTCAGTTGTTCTAATTAAAAGAGTGATCATGCTGGTATGGCGTAACTGATCATTGAAGATTGCTTTTTTTTTTCCATTTCATACGCATCAAAAGATAGGGATCTTCTTCTCTTCTAGGTTCCATGCCTGGTCCAGGCTTCGGATACTGCATGAATTATCTCTCTCCATTCCTCCCTGTCTCTTGCCTTTTCAAACAGCTCTTGGATTGTTAGGCTGGTGAAGCCCTTCAGTTGGTCTATGAGTGTTTTTCTTTGTCTCCCCCGGGCGCGTTTACCAGGTATTTTTCCACAACTTGCCAGGTATTCATTCTTATCTTTCCTTACTATGTGTCCGAAAAAGGATAGTTGTCGATCCACTATTAAGGGCATTAGTTTCCTTTGTTGGTATGTTTGTTTTAGCACTTCTTCGTTCGTTTTGTGTGCAGTATACGATATTCTCTGCATCCTTCTCAAGCACCACATTTCAAAAGCTTCAATGTTCTTTTGTGTTTCTGCATTTGTAGTCCAGCTTTCGCATCCGTATAACAAGATTGGCCACACGTAGCACTTCAAGACTCGGAATCTAATCCCGAACGACATCTGTTTGTTTTTCAAAATGTTTCCCAGGTCCATGAAGGCCTGTTTGGCTTGAGTTATTCTTGCTCGTATGTCTCGGTTACATCTTCCATCTGTTGTCACTATTGAACCTAGGTATTTAAAACTTTCTACGTTGGTAAGTTGCTCGCCGTGAATCGTTATATTGCAGGTGTTGTTGTTTTCAGGGTTTTTCTGTATTACCATGCATTCCGTTTTGGTGATATTCACTTCCATTCCCTTGGCTTCACTATCTACTACCACTTTGTCAACAATCTTTTGAAGTTGGATTTCTGATGTTGCAATGAGTACCGTATCGTCTGCGTATCTTATATTATTTATGTTGTGACCTCCCACTTTTATTCCCTCCATATTATTTATGCCCCTCATGATTGTTTCTTGGTATAGATTAAACAGATCTGGTGAGGCAACACACCCTTGACGGACTCCTTTCTTAATAGGAATGGAATTTCCTGTAGAGTTTCCGATTTTGATAGATGCCTGCTGGGTGTAGTATAATGTTTGCATGAGTCTGAGGTCTTTCTCATCAGCGCCAATGGAGTGCAGTTGTTTTAGTATTTCTTCGTGGCGTACTCTATCAAAAGCTTTTTGTAGTCGACAAAACAGAGGTATAGTGGGGTCTGAACCTGTATAGCTCTTTCACTTAAAACACGGAGGAGGTATATTGCGTTCCTTGTCCCTCTGTCAGGTTGGAATCCATATTGTTCTTCTGCGATTTCGGGGTTAATCTTATTCCTTAGCCTGTTGATAATTATACGCAACAGTATTTTGTTGATGTGGCTTATTAAACTTATAGTTCTAAAATTTTCGCATCTGACTGCACCTGCTTTCTTTGGTATTGCTATGAAAATAGAGTTACAGAGATCTTCTGGAATTTTCCCAGTATTGTATATATTGTTGAATAATATGTGAAGTTCATCAATTGCTAGATCTCCTAGGCTTTTTAATACCTCTACAGATATTTCATCAGGGCCTGTTGCTTTACCATCCCTCATTCGTTCCATGGCATGTTCAATTTCACTTTTGGTGATGTTTGGTCCGCTTAATGGTTCTTTGAATTTCAGTGGTGGTTCATTTCTATTTGGATCATTGTACAGTTCGCCTATGTATTCTACCCATCGGTCTTCTATATGTTGTTCTTCAAATAGCAGTTCCCCTTGTTTGTTTTGGATACAACTTCCTGCTGCTTTGCTTTTCCTTTTCCCTGATAGTTCTTTTATTCTTTGGTGAGCTTGTTGGGGGTTGGGTTTGTATTCTCTTTCGATTTCGCAGCATTTCCAGTCTAGATAGTTCTCGTGTGCCTCGATGCATTTGGATTTAATGTGGTTGTTCAATGTTTGGTATTCTGCAGACCCTCTGTTGCATTTTCGTCTTTCTTCAAATAGGTTTAGAATTTCATTTGTCATCCATTCCTTTTTGCTGTTTATTTGAGCTATTGGTAAATGCTTTTCTGCAGTTGCTTTGACACACTTTTGGAATATATCAAATTGTTTTTCACATTTTTCATTATCAGGTTCACTTTGGCTTTGTATCATGAGTGCATTTTCAAATTGTTGTAATGGACAGTATTTTAAGTTAGTTTGAGAGTATTTCCATTTCAACAATAAACCAATAACAATTTGGGTTCTGAGACATGCAGAAGAGTACACGTCGTCTTTGGATATTTAAAACAATATATTTTTCAGTTGTTCTAATTAAAAGAGTGATCATGCTGGTATGGCGTAACTGATCATTGAAGATTGCTTTTTTTTTTCCATTTCATACGCATCAAAAGATAGGGATATATATATATATATATATATATATATATATATATATATATATATATATATAATATATATATATAAATTCACTCACGTATTTTTAGCCGAAACAATCGTTTCCATGTCCTCCATTTCATCAGTCGGCATTGATCCGTCTACAGATAAATGTCGACTGATGAAATGGAGGACATGTAATCGATTGTTAATATGCTCTAACCTAATTTATTGAGCACTCTCGTACCTACAAGTACCCATCAACACTCATATGTATGTATATATATATATATATATATATATATATATATATATATATATATATATATATATATATATTATATATATATGTATGTATATATATATGTATATATATATATATATTATATATGTATGTATATATATATATATATATATATATATATATATATATATATATATATATATATATATATATAAAGAAAACAAAAACTTGAGCATTTATAAAACGCAATATTAACTTTATGTACTCAAAGCAACAGCACCACTTAAACTGCAGGACGAGACATAATGCCTGCCAGGCGAGATTAATATTTTTTCGACAGACACAACGCTGTTAATGGTCAAGTACTCATTTAAAACCTGAGTACGATGAGAAACTGTGAGTAAAGAACCTTTTCAAAGAGATCTACTATGCATGCACCGCTCAGAGCGGGACTCGAACCTTGGATCTTCAGGTCCGAAAGCGAGAATTAAACCACAAGACTCCTATATAGGCTCTTAAACTAAAGGCAATGAAATTATTGTAGGTAATCCATCAAACAAGCATACAATGTTAGTAAAAATCATTCGTGTAGAATTAAATATATATATATATATATATATATATATATATATATATATATATATATATATATATTATATATATATATATATAAAATCTGTCGTTACGTATGGCCTCGCTTCGTGTGGAACAGTGTTGCGCGTCCATAGGGCATTGAATGCAAAGTCATAGACGAATACTTAATAAATAAAAAAGACTAGCATGCCCAATTTCTATATATTTTTTAAACTTTTAAATCAATTTTTAGCATCTAAATCACCCTGACATTTGAGGCGGTGGATCAAAAAATAAGAAAATCTGAAAAAAAAAAAAAAAAAAAACGTTATTGAAGTTTTGAGATTCGATTTATGCATCTATGTCAGACATTTGTGTTGCTCTCTATTTCACACACTGTCAATATGAAGTAGGTACTGCCTGTTATAAAGCTAAATACCTTTCCAACAAATTCCTATAACGATTAGATGATATCAAAAATTAATTTTTTTTAAAAAAGTTCATCCATTGGTATTTATTTATTTATTTGGTTTGTAAGGACGTGCAGCCATTCGCAGGTCTGGTAACTCAATTCATTATGGGCTCACTGTTGTAATGGAAATCTTTTTTGAAAAATGTCGGAAAATATTGTCCAATGTTAAACTAGACCCATAATTGCGTTCGGATGTCCGACCTGCATATGTACACGTCGGTTTGTAACATTGTGTCGGTTTCTGTGAGTTGTGAATTGGTTAGTCCTTTCCATAGCCATTTTAAAAGCATAGTCTAAAGAAGTCGACGACATTAATTATAAATTTTTGGTTCGACAATTGAATTAGGGCTAGCTACAGTATGATTACCGAACGCAATTATGGGTTTGATATAACATTGTTATAATGGACAATATTTTTCGTTGGTTTGAGAGTATATTTCCATTTCAATAATAATGATTCGAATAATATTTTGGGAAATCTACAACAAAAAACACTAATTCCAACTTAAATGAAAGAAAAATTCCCTTGTTTAAATTATAAGGTAATTCAATGTTAAAGTAGGTAAGTCCCGATTCAAACTGGTCTTTTTGCAGAAATAGAAATACAGCGGTGTAGTTAGTTCAATGACCTAAATTTTTTGAAATGACGCCGAATTTGCATTAGGATCAATTCGGGCTGCTCACTAAAACGAAACAAAGAATTTTTTAAATTATTATTTTGTTTTTGTTTTTGTTTTTGTTTGATTGTTAAAAAGCCCATAATTTATTTTGTTAAAAGTGTATAATCCTGTCCTCTGGAAACACAAGCCAAGCCCACACACAACTTCCTATCTCTCCACAAGGTCATGGTTCAAAGTTTAAAGTTCGAACATCTGAAAAGAGTTATTTTGGGTTGACCGTTACATTTTTTGTCCATTACTTATAACTGTCTTGTGTTTAATTTCTCCTCTCCTCATTCAGTAGTCAGATATCAGCGTGTACAAAAAAGTTTGCCATATTATTCATCATCTTGTCTGCGGGAAAGATTGCTCCAATTTCGAAAGAGTTGTAACATAAACGACACCCAAGGCAAATCAATTTCAACAAGTAAGGCCTTAGTAATAGATAGTAAGAGTAAGGGCGCTCAGTTTTTTGTTTTATTTTAATTTTGCTTTTGTTTTTCTCAATTCAGGAATAATAAGCCTATTCTCTAGATATATCTTCTGCTTCATTGAATGCGAGATATAAAAACAAAAACAAAACGGCTTCTTTCAAAATATCAGTGAAGTCTTTGGTAATCAATTGTTTGACCTGTCGATTGTGGACGACAACGATAATCTCTTGTCTAAGGTTGATGGCCTCACTCTGTGTTGAAGTGCTTACTGAAGTAGAGAGAGAGAGAGAATATAATACTGTATAAACTTTCATCTTTGATGAAAATCCCAAGATTTTTCTTCAATTCTGAATAGCCCTCTTGATTTAATAACGTAAAAAAGGATTTTGAAAAATATGTCTAATTATGAAAATAATCTGATGCAGATGATGACTTTTGTTTTAATTTGAACGATTGCTTTTACATGCGCAAATAAAACTTGAGGTTTCTATATAACGAAGAGGAAGTAAGTCTCAAAACATACTATTTTAAAGTATTTCAACAATAACAATTTCCATCAGCATTTTTTTCGTAGTGTTTTTATGCACCTCCGTTGACGGTGTATCTTAACGGTCTTAACGGATCGTTTTTATACACCTCCGTCACGCATGCGCATTCCACCCAATTTCATATTGTGTTTCTGTATTTGGACACGGCAAAAGTTATATTGTGACATCTATAGGATGTCTTTGTTAATAAATTTATATAAAAATAATCTAAAAAATGTAAATATAAAACCAGAAAATAGAAGTTGCATTGAAGGTAAAATAATGTTATAGAAAGACCTTATTAAATGTTGTGGTCAGTCAGGTGGCTCCGTAGCGCAGTGGACAAGCTGTCAGACTTTAACCTTGAAAGTACCGAGTTCGATTCCCATTGTGGACATTTTTTGAAAAAGTTTACTTTATTGAGAAAAACATCATTTTTGTTTGCTTGTTTTTTTCTACTTCTTTTTTTTTTTGTTTCTCAAAAACTTTTTATCGTGTATTTAAAAAACTTTTATTTGAATTTTCTAAAAATATTTATTCATTTGAGATCAGTATTTGTGTGCCATGTTTCTGTTTACCTTTGATTTTTTAAATTATTGTTATTATTCTTTAATTTATTATCATTGTATAAATGTACTTTGGTAATCACTAAGCAACGTGCTAAACTACAATCTAAAACTATTTAAACCTCATGGACATATGCAACAACATTTTCATTAATTAACCGTCACCGCCAACGGAGGTGCATAAAAACGGTGCGTTTTTGTACACCTCCAGCGGAGGTGCATAAAAACGCTACTTTTTTTTTTACAAGCCGATTTCTCAAGTTATTGAGATGCAGTTGGTGTAAGACTTGAAAACTTGTTTAAAACCAGTATATTCGTCGTAAAATATCCATTTCTTTGCTTTTAAACTCCATGTTTTAAAACAATGTTACATATAATCCCTTTAATGGTGAGCTACATTTATGACAAATCAGTTTCTTTCATGAGGTACCCAATTATAAATGCAAGTCTAAAAAATTTCATCAGGAAAAGAATAATATCAATGGAATCCTCAGTAGTCCATTTTAGTCCATTTTACTGATAGAGCTAGAATTCTGGATGTTTACTTTGACTCTACCCTTTCTATGCATTGCCTTATCAATAATTTATTTAAGAATTTATACATCGGGCTCAGAACAATAATTTCACAATTGTCTAATTGTTTAGATCAAAAGCAATTCAAACCCTCATTTTTTCATTGATGTTTTCTAGACTTGATTACTGTAACATGCTCAAGTATAATATTCCAAATAATGTTGTCAGCAAACTGCAACAAATTAAAAATCAAGGCCGCAAAATATTTTTTTGAAGAGGGTAAAAAAGTGATCATGTCACACCTTTGTTTTGGACTTTACATTGGCTCCCTGTTAGATTTAGGATTACGTATAAAATTGCTGTAATGTGCTATATTCATCTTAATGAAACTTCTCCAGCCTATATATCAGATTTGATCAATATTTACACTCCTCTCGCTTTTTAAGATCAAACTCTCAATTACGATTATGTATTCCTAAAAATGAATCAAAGACCTATGCTGATCGTGCATTTATTCATGCTGCTCCCGCTTCCTGGAATTTGTTACATTTAGTGTTAGGAGCAGGATTCCCAGTCATCTTTTAAAAAGAAATTAAAATCTCATCTTAGAGATGCTCACTAGATTAAATAAAACATCCTACTTAATATATAATATAAGTTTTAAAATAATTTTTTAACCCTACAATTATTTAGGCTAATATACAAGTATGCACGATAAATTAACATTGGGTTTTGTAAGGTATACATATGTTACATCAGATTTCTCATGGCATTTAATCTCCCTTCATTTCCCATTATTGTTTAAATGTTAGGAAATGATTTTTATTCAATAATTCATGTTACCTGCTATTTTTCATCTCTGTATATTCTAGATTTGGTGCATGCACGTGTGTGTGTGTGTGTGTGTGTATGTGTGTGTGTGTGTGTGTATGTGTGTTTGTGTGTCGTTGTGCAGTTATATGTGTGCATGTATACACAACTGTTTATGCTATGTTTTACAATTTTTTGTGCCGAGAGCTGTTGTTGTCAATGGGATTGGGCGCTATATGAATAAACTTTATTATTATTATTATTATTATTATTATTATTATTATTAGTAGTAGTAGTAGTAGTAGTAGTAGTAGTAGTAGTAGTAGTAGTAGAAGTAGTCTTAGCTATTATTTTGCTTTATTAGTGAACCCTTATTATGTTCATATGATGGTTTTGTACGTGCGCAATTGAACTTTGTTTTTCATATTTCTTGGCAGGTTCGAAAAAAACTGGAAGGATCATGGATATTTTACAAGCTAATCCCCTTTCAATTTTTGGGTCCATCAGCCTTGGCGTCCTTTTACCATCAATATGTGGATTCTATACTTTGTTTTACAAGTCACCAGAAGTTATTGTCCGCCTTGGACTGAAGTAAGAATTTGATTACATGTATCATAGAAATTTGATTTCAAAGACTTTAATGTAAATGTTTTTTATTAGCTTAATGATGCTGTCTGAATTTCTTTCAGTGTTGGGACCAGCAATTTATTATGCAACACACAAATTCGTCGTTGATTTCATGTACTATTGTAAGTGACATATGAAGTGTGTTTCAGGATTAAGTTTCCCTCTTCTATAACTTTGCTAATAAGCAAGCTAGAACTACCAAAATGTGACAATACAATGTCATACCTAAGTAATCTTGACCCCAAATTTCTAGCATATTGATTGTCGTGCCATAGAGCCGTGATGTGGCAAGTTTGTTGTACTTCTGCTCCTTGTCCAAGCGTAATCAGAGGAATATGGCAGAGCAAAACATTTGATGCAACTTTCTCATGCTATGGTGTTCGGGTTGTCATCAAATTTTCAACTCTTTTCGGCAAGTATTCTGTCAAAATACATGGAGACCTTTGTTAAGTTTTGGACCATAAGGCTCCTTCAATTCAAACTGTTAGAAGGTGGGTCAGGGAAGTTGAAGATGGGAGATCTGACATGCAGGATGAGGAACACACTGGTAGACCTCCTGTTCAACACACGTGTCATTATACTGAACTGGTTTGTCCCACCCGGTCAAAATGTTAATGGAAACTATTACAGATTTGTTCTTAAAAACGACAAACTGAGGCCAGCGATATGAGAAAAAATCCCCACTTTGCTTGAACCAGGTGTCATTCTGCATCATGACAATGCACCTGTACACATGTCAAGAGTTGTGAACGAGCTTCTTGAGGGCTTCTCGTGGAAATTGTTAAAACACCCACCCTATCCACCTGATCTTGCCCCATGCGATTCCATCTCTTCCCTAAGGTAAAAGAAATGTTGCGAGGTCAATGATTAGACGAAGAGGACCAGATTTATGAGGCTATGAGGCAAAGAGCCACTGGTCATCATCTTTACCGTTGAGAACACCATATACAGAAGTGTATGGAATAACGATTCTTATGTTGAATAGGTAATTGAATAAAGTTTTATTTGATACCAAATACAAGGTTATTCATAATATTATGTGAGTACAGCACGACAGGGAAACTTATTTTTGAAACATACCTCATATGGTCTTTTTAATGATATAAAATAAATATGTTATATATTTTGTATGTATTTTATCAATACATAAATAACTTTTGGTTTTGCGATAAATCATGATTTTAGCACATACATATATATGAAAAATCCTTTATTACTATGAGCTGTGTCAATACTTTTTTTGCCGATATGAGCCAACATGTACCCGCTGTGGGCAAGAACCTGAGACGACAGAGCATCTAGTCGAACGGTGTGTTGTGACAATGCTACTCGGCGGGTTTGCGACCGTGCACGAATGCGGACAGGACTTTGCTGATTGGGTCGATCGTCATAACATAGTAGTGTGAAAACCATAAGAGGCTGCTGCTGATATGAGAGTATGTGAAACTTGTCACTTACAATGATACGCAAAATCAATGACGAATTGAATGCATTGGATGTAACATGGACATTCAAGTTGATATTAATTATTCAAAATGTGTTGACAAGAACTAAATTTTATTTTTCAGATATCAGATGTTTAAATGTGGAATGAAGGAGAAATATGTTCAAAAAGGAGATCAAATATTTTGTTATGGTGAAAAAAATCATCCCTCGCCAGATAAGCCAACAATTGTATTTATTCATGGATTCACATCAACTAAACTCCAATGGCTTAGTGCTTTTAAAGTAAGTTGATTTATTTTGTATTCAAAGGGCTGATTATTGATCTTAGAAAAATAACTCATATTAGACCATTGATTTTTGAGGCAGCAGCAGATAAAGAAATTAGTCACAACCCTTATATTATACTGATTTTTAAAACGAAAATGAGGAAGTGCTGTGCCCTAACCCTTTTGAAAGAGCTGCATTGGTTAACAGTAGCTAATAGAATTAAATTCAGAGCTGCAGTCCTTGTTTATCGCTGCCTCAAAGGATCAGCACCCGCATACTTATCTGAGTTACTCTATTAATATAGACAGCCAAGAATGTTGAAACCCTCCTCTGATTCGTCTCAGCTACTTGTACTAAAAACAAATACCAAATTTGGTGAGAGAGCGTTCTCTTGTTTTGGGCCACAAACTTGGAATGCTCCCCCACAAGAGCTGAGGGAATCAGGCAGTTGAGCTGTTTTTAAATCTAAATTAAACACTATGTTTTTTAGAGATCCATTTTTATATCATTAACCCATTGCTGCCCGGGCATAATCTGAAAAAATGTCTCTCACTGACCATGCGAGGGGAGATAACTCTTCCAAATGTCATAGTACACTTCATTAAAAAATTAATTGCAAGAATGTGAGGCATGCTAGAAACAAAATAAAAGCTGTTTTGGAAAAAAGAATGGATGGCCTTTAATTTGATGTATTGTTTTTGACTATTGATTCATATTTTGATTTGAAAAAAAAATGTTAAAGTTGAAAAATATGTAATAATATTAAAACACATGAAACCCATTGTCAATGTCATCAAAATGCGCATCCAACTCCAACTCAACCTCAATGTCTGATTCAGTGTCTGAATGAGTACTATCATCATCACTATCCATTAAAAAATGTTGATCACGCCCGAGAATTGAGTAATTCAAACGCCATTCCAGCAAAAAAAAAAAATAAATAAAAGGACATTACCACAACCGATTTGGTCGACAAACTTCAAAAATTCGCAGCAGACAAACGAATTGAGATAAAAACAATCGGGAAACGGCTAGTTTCGCTTTTACTCTTTCTCTACTTTCGTTTTTCAATTAAAAAGAAGTGGTTCTACACACATTTTTAATATACGGGTTCAATGACACTGGGTACCTGGCGGGCGATATCGGGCGATCCAGACTTATGCAGATGTTTTCTGAGCGGGCGATTACGGGCGATTTGGGCGGCAATGGGTTAAAGTTTCCATTTATAAATGGTACATTATGAGTTTTTGTGTGTGTGCGTATGTGCATGCGCATATGCATTTCTGTGTGCTTGCATGAGTTTAGTTGTAAAGCGCTTAGAGCCCATGTGTGGATTAAGCGCTTATAAGTACTTGATATTATTAATTGTTTGTTCCATATACTTATTCTGTCATTGATTTGATATTGATTGTTAACATTTCATTGTACTAATTTTTTATGAGAAAATTTTGCCTAAGCCTTGCTCGAACTTTCAGGGTCCAGATAGTTCAGATGGTAGAACACTTTCTTCACAAGCAAAAGACTCATAACCATTTAGGTTACAGCTTAGGTATATTTTATGATGATCCCTGTCAATAATGTAATGTTTGGGTAGCAGGATCTGTTAGATCTAGTGGAAAGCACTTTATAATAGACTAACTTCCTGTCAAAAGTGTAGAAAGCGATTGCTATAGTCCTTTTAATGCTATAGCAATCAGTTTGAATTCCAACTCTATGGGCTTTATGGCTGTGATGGACTTCTTTAATGGAATGGTTCAGCTATCCCATTAGATTGTATGTAACTTTGTGATCAGTGATATGCTCTCAGCTTGTGGTTCGTATTTTGCTGCTGGTGATGCACTGTTGAATCCTTGGAAAAGGCTCTTTACTGACATTGTCTCACAGTACTCAGTGGTATTAGTTGAGAACCTGGTAATAGTATTGTCTCTGTCGAAGAGAAATTATGATAATGCCTTAAAGACCACATGCGTCCTACTTGTCCAGTGTTGCCGTTGCCGTGGAACCCTTTGTAAACCCTTAAGAAAAATAAAACACATTTATTGGATATGAAATCTAACCTTTTTCTAATCATCTGATACAGGGACTGAGACCTGATTGCCATTTGGTAGCAATGGAACTACCAGGTCATGGAAACTCTTCAATTCCTCGAGAAGATGAAGTTCTTGACATAGAATTCATGGAGTCTTCGGTGATTACAGTAAGATGTTTAAAATTCTATTTATTGCTTGACCCACTGTTGTATATAGTGTAGATTAAATTGTATTGGATAATAGTTCACTGTAGAGGGGTTCAAATGCATAAAAGTTGCGTAAGTTTGAAAGAAAATGAATTTTTATTTTTTTTTAGCATTTTTTATTTTATTTTATAGACTTGCTCTCGTCTTCCAGTTTATGAACCTTCTGCTGTTTAAATTTTCCTATGCCATTGAGTAGCATTCATAATTGATTTTCAACTGCAGTGAAAGTCATTAGGCCTTAATGGATTATCAGGGGTGAATTTAAATAGAAAAATAAGAATCAAGTAGATCAGGTAGGGCGTTTAATATTTAAAAAAAGAAAAAACAGGTGCATGCGTAAGCTACTCAGAATAAAATGGATGGATAGAATAAAAAATGAAGAAGTATGGAAAATTTTTTGTTTTTTTGTTTGTTTGTTGCTTTAGGTCTCTTCCAACACAATTGAGGTTATATGAGAGACCGCTGAAACAAAAAAACAAGCAATCTAACAAAAATAGTACAAATGTAAATCAAAATCATAACCTAAATTATAAATAACCAAGAACAAACAGGCAGAAGATTTACAGAAAAAAAAATATCCCCTGTCAAAAATACAATCACAAACCAAAGAAGCAGGATAGGCTAGTAAAGAGAAGAAGAAACGACATCACTATCGGATCGTACACCCATGCGAACATCATAGGTATATGATTCAAGGGTGATGCTCCCATCCAACCACCCGCAAGTATGGAAAAGAACACAGCAGAAACCTGTGGGAGAGGAAATAGGAAGAAGACGATGGAGGTGGATTGGACACATGCTTAGAAAGTATGACTCCACTATAACAAAGAAAGTATTGGACTGGAACCGTTAGGGCAGAAGATCAAGGGGAAGGCCATGAAGAACATGGAGAAGAATTAAAGAAGCTGATATGCAGAGAATTGATAAGACATGGAATGAGATTAAAAAGTTAGCTCAGGATAGAGAAGGATGGAAACTGTTTGTCTGTGGCCTATACCCTGACCCAGGGTGAAAAAGTCAATGATGATGATGAAGTGGTCAAAACAAGTCATTCGATGTATTTTATGTTTCCTAATTCTTTTCAAACAAGTCAAAAAAATGGATTAACTAAAAAATATTGTTTTATTTTTTTAAATGTCTGAATGTTTGATTTTAAATCTCTCATTAACTTCATGAACTCATTTGTGTCATCATGTGCTGCTATGTGGTCTTGTGGTATGACACTCACTTTCGGATCGGAAGGTCCCAGTTCGAGCCTCGTTCGGCGCATAGTTGAGTCCTTGGAAAAGACTCTTTACTCACATTTTCTCACAGCACTCAGGTGTTAAATGATTACCTGACTGTTAACAGCATTGTCGCTGTCCGAAAAAATTGTAACATTGTCTTGTCCTACATGTTAAGTGTTGCTGTTGGACAGGGACCCCTTCTAAAGCGCTTTGAGCATGTTCAGTGGATATTGTGCTATATAAAAGCTCAAGAGCTCAATCATGATGCCTTTTCTTTTGTCCATTAAAAAAAAAATTGTGATTAAAAGAAGGTCATTGAACCTCTCGTTATTGTTTTATTTTGATTTGCTTTATGAGATATTAGATTTATTTATACTTGCCTTCTCTCTTTACACCCAGTTAAAGAGCCACAGGTGCCAATGCAAGATTTTTGAGTCGTAAGTAATGATAATCTTTAGCAACTAAGGCCTGTATTCCTTCTTTTTTTTTCATTTACAGTTCCTGGAGTTGGTCGGACTAGCTGACAAAAAAGTCCATTTGGTTGGCTCTTCCTTTGGTGGTGCCCTGGTTGGGATTTTTGCTGCTCAAAACCCAGAAAGAGTTACTAAGGTCACAATGATTTGCCCAGCAAGTAGGTGTTATATCTGGAACCCATGCCAAGATATTTTTTATATTCGTTCTCTGTAAATTGAAATAATAAAGACGACGAGTACCATGAGTAAAGTTATTTTGCTTATTTAACATTGGAACTAAACTGCATCATCTATTGAATAAAGACAAAGACTGCTTTATTGTATTAATATTTCTTAATGGATATCTTCATTTCTTTTACTTATTAAATAAAAATGAATTAAGCTGTGAAAATGAGTATAAGTGTCTATTCTCAGTTTAAAGATGTAGTCCTTGACATAACTTTGTTTTCTTTTAAATAGTGAATACACCAGTAGAAACTGATTTTCTCCTGTCTTTGAAGAAGATTTTAATGAAAGATCACAAGGAGATAACATATTCAGATTGCGCACTAATACCACAGGATCTCCAGGGCATAAAGGACATGTTTCATTTGTGTATGTATAACAAAGAAGCTGCTGCAATGCATGACCAGGTTGGTAAAAATAATGGTTCATACGTCCACAAAATATCTGTCTAGAATAATGAATGGGAATGTTATGTAAACTTGTATGGAATTAAATCAATCAGAACATTGATGTAACCCATTTCCACAGTGTTTACCGTAGATGATGCTTTTCTTATTTACAATCCCAGTATTTTCAATTTCTCTATCTGAAGTCAGGTAATTGCTTTTTTGTTGAAATAAAACAAAATGTTCCTCAATGAAATTTTGCTCGAGCAATTGTATAATTGCCTTTCATATGTACATTCTAGTGTCAGATCGGTTGTCACTGATCTCTTTTCCCAGATTTCATATACAATCAACATTTATAGGCATCAAATTTCTTCTTCTTTTTAAAATTTTTTGTTGTCCCCTTTCCATTTCAGGTTTACCAAGGATTATTGAACATGAGATTGCCAAAGAGTGAATACTTTCTCCGACGTAGGTGTTAGCATCTGTATTTTTGTGCATATACAGTTGGTTCCAAAAAAGACTATACCTTTTTGTTTTGTGATTCTTGTGGGACTAGAGGGTTTTAAATCATAGTGCAAAATATATTTTAAAGTACTTTTATTTTTATTTAATACACGTTTCATCAATCTAGTTTGAATGTTGCCAGATAGATCTTCAAATCAAAATTGATCTACAATAAATTTGAAATTTATTAAATTCAAGTTTCAACAATTTGTTTGCTTCATGCGTGAAGGCAATCAATTATTGCAAATGACCAATTAATAATATTGTAAAATGATATCATACATGAGCAAACATACAGATACACAATCATACACAGACACATTCCCTCAACACCAATGCCATTAACTTGCAACTGCAACTGAAATGAGATTGGAATTTCTAAGTTTCTGCTTAATAATAATACATTGTATTCAATGTTCGGGCCCTCCTACACATGGAAGTTGTTAGATTCTTAACGTAATCTTTGGTCATTTTGTCCCAAATGACACACAATGTTTCAAATGAATGAATGAATATGGCTGTGCTGTCTCTGTGGAATCTTGCCATGAACCACATGTGTGTTGCTTCGAGTCGTCAGTTTGTTTCTAGTATCCAGTTAGTAATTTGTTTCCATATATCTCTGTCCAACGCAAGCGTTCTTTGTGTTGTAGAAAATCAGTTCTTCGATTGTTGTTTTTAAATATATTTGATATTTTTTAGATCTTGATTCAATGTTTTCGGAAGTGAAGTTGGTGTACGCCCTCTGTATTTGGCTCCTTGTTTGAAGTAATCATCCGTCAAGGTTTGTGCTGGAATATTTTCATCTCGTCGGAGCACATGTCCAAACAGTTTCCATCTTTGCTGCTTTATTCACATACTGACTGGTTGTACTCTACATCTGCTAATATTTCAAATAGAGTATCCAAATTAAGGCCAAAGTTACGTATTTTCAATTCCCTAATCATCACGCTCCGCATATTTTCTATGGGAATCAAATCAGGGCTGACAGGTTGGTGGGGGGAGGGGATGTCATGTATCAACTATGTACAAGCAATGTCGTCACCATGACATTGCGGAACAATGTGCTCATCTAATACTTGATCTTTATAGTCATCTGCACAGAGTCTACTGTTGATTCTCACAGTAGGTGTTTTGTGCCCTTCGATGATCCCACCCCAATCATTATCGTTCCATATTCACTTCTGGACATTGTCACTTTGGTATCTCTATCACTTAAGTAGTTTAAGCAGCATTTTTTTGTGTCAATTTTGAATAGCTCTCATGATTAGTTTATTCATTGTAAAGAAACAATATTGGTAACAAAATATTGCAGAATTTTATTGGGATTTCGATGGTGTGATTTACCGTTAAATTTGATATTTCACATGTTGCCAAAAGGGAGACAGTCAGATGCATGGTGCATTATATTGTCATTTGTTACTGGCGGGAATTTTTTGTCTTTTCTGGATGACCCTGAATAAATAGTGGAAAGGATGTATTGCTTTTGGAATTGACTCAATCGAAAGGGCCATTGAGTTATTATAACAAATAAACAAACAGCACGTTATGATGGTCACCATATTATAATATATTGGCAGCAAAAACTTAACTTCAAATATTTGAGATTTGAAAACAGATGAATGAAATATCGAAATTTAGGACAGGTATGGGTCAAATTATGTATAATATAACTGAAATAATTTGTAAAGAACATTTAACGACTCATAACCATGAGTATGAAGTCAATTGCATAATATCCCAATTTGCATTGTAACTTGAACATATTAAGAAACTTTTTAAAAATCCACAAATCAATGCAGACAAAAACGTTTGACACTGCCACCTATTCTCTCTTAAAAGCTCCCATATTGTCTGTGCGGCTATGTGGTTTTGTGGTATGGCACTCACTTTCGGATCGGAAGGTCCTTGATTTGAGCCTCATTTGGCACATAGTTGAGTCCTTAGAAAAGGCTCTTTACTCACATTCTCTCACCGTACTCAGGTGTAAAATGAGTACTTGGCTGTTAACAGCATTGTCTTTTGGAAAAAAAATTGTAATTCGACTAACAGGCATCATGTCTCGTTCTACTTGTTACATGTTGCTGTTGGTCAGGGACCCTTTGTAAAACACTTCGAGCATGTTTAGCAAATATTGCGCTATATAAAAGCCCAAGGTTTTATTGTTTGTTTTTTTTTTTAATTCTTTGTGACTGTTGTAGTAGTTGTAAATCAGATATCATTATCAAGAAATAATCATTTTAAAAATTTTTTTTCTCAGTTTTGAAGTCATCGAATACTGAGGAAAACTTGAATATGCTGGCCAAGCTTGCTTCATCTATCACAGTGCCATCTCAAGTCATCTGGGGCAGACACGATCAGGTTTGTTATTGATATTAATAACATTAATGATTTAATGGGATGCTTTACAACTATATGAGAGAGAAATGAAAAAATAATCAAAATTGTACCATTAGCTCATTATCCACCAAGTGTGTACATCATTTAATACACACACGATTGCTAAAAGCAAAACCGCAGATTTATACAAGAAGAAAAAAACTTTACAAAAAAAAACCCCAAAAAATACACGCACACAAGAAAAGTAACAGTTTCTATATGATAGGGTCAATCTAGCTGAAGACAATTGTTAACAGTTCAGTCCTTAATCATTTTTTTGAATGGCTCTTTATTGTAAAAAGATTAAGTTTTGATTGCAAGCAAATTTCAAATCTTTGCCGTTTGTTACTGAAGGATTCATTGCTTTAAGTTGATTTTTAAAAAGGTGTAGAGATCAATCAAGATTTTAAGATTCCTATCATGGTGAGAAATATTGAAATGATCTTCTAGATATTAAAGGGTAGACATTTTAATGGGTGAAAACATATTTTAAAATCTATCCCTCTTAACACATAAATAATGTGTTCACATTTCTTAATGGAGGGCACCTAACGGCCACCATTGTTTTGTATTTTTTTGTAATATATTTAAACCTTAATTGTACCACCTTTCATCAAGTCATTGCAATAATCAGTTCCATTGAGATAAGGAGAATGATGCGGGTCTATTGTTAGCGATGCTATTCAAACGAGAATTACAGTTATGAATTGTTTTTGACATTTAGTTTGCCATGTTAAGCTCCCTATCTAAATGGATCACAAAATGTTGAATCGCACCATCAGATATATTATTTTATTTATATTAGAGCTCGTTTTATTCTTAAAGTTTATAAAGATTGCTTTTCATATTCCTCTCATATAACTCTATTATATCTGTCTTATCTTCAATAATTTTATAATAATATGATCTTTGAATGCCAAACCACATGAATGTTAGTTAAATTCAAACATTTTATTTTCTGATGAGATTTACATGCATATATGTTTTAAATTCTGTAATGGAATTCAGTGCTTGATGATGCATTTCGCATTTATTAATTTACTGAGTGGATAAGGCACTGCACTTTGGCAACCTTGATTCAAGCTCCATATCAAGTACCTACTTTTTTTTATTTAATGGGCAAGAATAAAAATATATCATGTTGGTTGGCTCATGTTGACAATGTATCGTATACCCTTGTTCTCTCTTTTATCAAAATCTGTCGTCTTTCTTTTGCTGGTGCTTAAATAACAACCTATGTGTGTTGCAAGTATTAAACATGTAAAAGCAAATACAAAGCAAACGATTGATGTTTGTTAAATGAATCAGGGTTATTCCGTTCAGGAATGCTAAAAGTAAAAAGGCTGAAGTTTGTATAATTTTACCCATCAGTTATCTTCAAACACACCAGTTTTAGACAGGACACAAATATTCGTCCTGGAAACCTGTATTGGTGTTCAATCAATATATATATATATATATATATATATATATATATATATAATATATATATATATATATATATATATATATATATATATATATATATATATATATATACATATATTTTTTTTATTTTTTTTAAGAAAAAAAAAACAACTCGTTTCAGATTTCCTTAACTAAAAGTTTTATGTTCTCCATGCTGGACTGTGCCTATATATGCCACTGCAGTCAATTACAACAATTGGGTAAAAGATCATTCAATTGAAGTTATACATAGTCCAACATATCAATTTATTTGTAAGCTAATAACCTTTTGCCTAGATAGTAAAGATCATCTAAAGCAGACAATTTGTAATTTGGTATACTGTGAACTGAAGTTCATTTTTACCTTTCTGTTTTTTCTGTTAGATAATGGATGTGAGTGGAGCAGAGTACCTTCAGGAGCGTCTTCCCAACTGTCAATTTATGAACGTGGTGGAAAAGTGTGGCCATGCTGTGGATGTTGATAGACCTGGTACTTTGTGCAAACTCTTAGAGCAATTTATGTTAGTTAAATAATTACATAATGCATAGCTTTATTCAGTTTTATTTATAAAACAATCTATTCTAAAGGTTAGAGTCAACTCTTTGTCAAAGTTGAAGTGATATTAACAGTGTCTTAAATATATAGAAGGGTATCAACATTGCACATCCGACAATTATGAAAGTATCTTGATTGCTATTAAAAAAAGTAAAAGCTTGGTCTTAATTTGACCTAGTTTTCATAATCAGTTAAAATAGATCTTTACTTATAAATAATTCTTTGACTTCTAAAGTAAAGATTTATTTAAACATCAAATTGATGTAACATTCTTTACAAAGAAATGCCAAAGATGAGTTTCGAATGGAATGTGCTATAGTTCAAGGGTTTAAAATTTAATTATTTGAAATAAAGTAAAACTTTTACTCAAAGGATCATAATTCAGTGATATTACTTCAATTTCTTTTCATATTTATTAGAAGATTGTTTACGCTTGAAACAGAAATATCAATTTAAACAAAATTTGACCAGTAGACTATTATAAAGAAATTTAAAAAAAAAACAATTCATTTACCTTCTAAACCCATAGAAAGCTGTTATAGTTTTAGTTAATTAAAATTGAATGTAAATGCATGATCCAGTTTTGATTTTTTTTTTTTTTTGTTCTTTTAATTAATGCTTTGAATTAAAGGTCACTTTATAATATGATACTTATTACTTAGATTTATATGGTTTAAAATCTCAGAATTGTATTTCATTTTTTTTTTTGCTTTCCGATATATCAATGAAACACGAATTATCAGCAGGAAAAATGGGTTCCTTTCAACTTAAGTACTATCATTTCGATTGTATACATTCCTTCTTTTTTTCACATGTTGTCATTTATTTATAACTTTTTAAACCTTTTTTTAAAGAGAGTCACTTGATATTGGTTTTATTTTTTCTAATTTTACATCTCTAAGATTATCATTTGCCAATCAAGTCTTATATTTACAGCTTTAGAATTTGATAAAACAAGTTTAACGAAAATTTTGATAATTGCTGAATAAATGAAAAGATATCTCCTAAATGATCAACTTGATAATTATAATTTGTTTAATTGCACTGCGGGATTGACACAATGATATTTAATAACCGTGCCAATTTCATTATCCCTTTTCAATGTCTCATAAACTGTGCATTGTTGTTACAGTAAATTGGATCATCAAAGAGCGACGTTGTGGTTGGTAATTTTAAAGAAATGAAGATTATCTTTGTTGAAAGGTAGAAATGGATAAATTATTTTTTCATTCTCAAGTAAAAGAAAATAGAGATGGCTAGTCAGATATTAAAGTGTCTCTACTGTAAAGATTATATTTATATGTTTCAAAACGAATCTTATTTATCAAGGGTCCTTGTGAAAATTGAGCTTCACTCAATTGTTACTCATCATAATCTCATCGTATCAGCTGTTTTCCCAATGTTTCATCTTTCATTGTGCCAAGTCTGTGATATTCCTTTTGATATTGTTATCTGTAAATTTGGTTATCCTCCTTACCTTTTTTTTCTGAAATGTGTTGTATGATTGGAGGCCATTGTCTTCACTTGTGGACTGGGAACACTATTTGCTGTTATTTGTACCCATCCATGTAATGTAGCGTCAGATCTTTGTATCTTCTCAGTGGAGATGATATTTTTAAAAAGATATCATCTCTCAATGATATAATAGAGATAGTTATGTATATAATTGTTTTACAGTAACATATGCATTTTTCAAATGTTTGAGTGCCTACAGTGTAACACGCATTCATCGAACATGCATTCAACAAATTCACAGGTTCAAGGAACAAGGACAGAATTCCCAAATTATGTCCTTCAATGTCTTCGTAAATTTTTCACTGTATCTGTGAACGGTTTTGATGACCTAAACTGAGAGTTATTGCCAAAACACTGGCCATTAAGTGAGAAAGAGAGAAAAGAGCACAGTATATCCCTTTGTGCTGTGGCTTTCGTGAGCTTATAGCCTGATACTGACCTGTAAAAAAATCAAGTCATAAAACAAGAGGACGATGGCGAAAAAAAAAGTTGATTGCTGTGAGTTGTATTTGAGAGTTCAACCAATGGAATCTTTTATTTCATTGACACCACTAACAACCATTCAACTTTTCATTTTTTTAAAACTTGTAATCATCGTCATGTAATGTGAATGTGACATAAATCTGTGGTCAAACTCAGGAATAGCCATCTTAAGTGATTGCCTGACCCAAAACAATCAGACCCACAATGTGTGAGTATTTATCACAATACTGCATGTTGACACACTAATGGAGGAATTGTATTGGACACCTGACAACGCCATGCTTATTTTCCAATCGCCTGTGACAAGCGTTTTATGAAGGCTACGCCTGTGTAGACAAGTGCTCTCCTCCCTCTCCAATCTGACTGCATGCCTTGTTGTATGTTATTTTTTTTTAACTAACTCAGGAGTGAATGATATTCATTATTTTGAGACCAAGGTGCACAAACATTGAGGGAGATAATATAGAAGGAACGAATTTGACGTCACTCAGCTATGTTTTTGTTTTTAACCTGCCATTTGTATTAGTAGTTCTCACTAAATTGTATCGGACTATAGATGTTTAAGGTTACACATAGTTGTGTGTGTCAGTCCGTTATATCTGGCTAATGGATGTTGAGCATTTTAACCAAGCGCATAACATCAATACCTGTACAGAAGGCCACATCACAGTTTGTGACTCTTGTCTTTCCGCCGTGTTCACATATTTTCATTTCGGGCTGCCCCTTGTAGTTCGTCGTCGAATGCGTGTTGCACTGTACTTCTTGGTGGGGAGTTTTGCTTTTCTTTCATCTTTTCAACCAAGAAGCATTGATCAAATAATTTTTTTTTTTAAAGGAGCTAGAAAAATCAAATTCTTTTTTAATTTTTAATGCTTAATGAATGCAAAATGTTATGGTATGATAATGCAGATTGCCTATATTCTTTACCAAAAATATAATCATTACTATTTATTTCATTTTTTTTAGACTGCCAGATAAGTTGCCATCAGGCAGACTGACTTAACATTCTTGGTCCTCCTGTCTCTTTTTCGTTTGAAGTTTTAAATATTCCGTTTAGTTTGAGGTTTAGAGTGTCTATTTAATTGATGTTCTCTTATAATCTTAATTTTTAAATATTAAATTTGTAAATTATCTCCATGAGAATATTGCACCTAAAAATAGTCTAACTTTATAAGTCTAATTATAAAACAAGTATGATTTAATCAAATATTTTGGTTTTGTTTTGTAGAATAGAATTGTATTGCAGAGGAAACCAGTTTTAAATCAAATATGATAAACCAAAAAGAGTTCGATGTTGATGCCATTAAAAAAAATTTCTCTTCGAAATTGTTGACAAACTCCAGATGATCTTATATATATTTGCCATTACTTATACCATTGTTTAACCTGAAAAAAAAATTCATTGTTTAAATAGCCAATTTTCCTCTTTTATGAAAGGATTTGTATGCCATAGACATCATACTCCTCGTTCACATTTTAAATGTTGGAATTGGAATAATTAATTATTGCCTGCTGCATTCAGGGCAAGATGTAATATTTTTACTTTAAAAGGGACAAAAAAGGAGACAATGTAGTAAGGGTGGCTAACTGCACTTTGAATGAGGTCCAGCTTCCTCTTACTTTTAGTTTTAGTGACAATGCTTAAACTGAAATAGATAACAGAAATCTTTGAATTGCGTTTTAGCCAGTCTTTATTGTACTTACATTTATTTAAGTGAGAGATTATTGTACACATATCTATCCATTATCCATTAATGAGCCTGTTAAAAATATCACAATTATTACTGTTCTTGCTTTATTACTACGTACTCGATTTTGCAATGAGGGCAACTTTGTCACTTCACATTTTAAACCCCCCAAAAAAAAGAATGCATGATAGTCGTAAATTTATAACTGATGTCAACTGGAAGCACCCTAGTTGTCAGTGTGCAAAATAGGGGTTAAAATATTGCTTAAGGAAAATCCAAAACGCCATTTATACAATTATGAGCACTTGGCTACCGCATATGCTTAGGTATTAATTACCCATTTTGAATATCAAGTATGGAAATATGGGGATACCCCAACAATGTTTATTTTTTATTTTGACTGTCAGGACCACCAAACAGGGAGCACTGCTATTTAATTAAGATCAAACTCAAACATTAATATATGGACTGTGATCCAGATCCAAAGAGTACTCAGATTTGGTGTTTTTAAGAAGGGATTTTTCACCTAATTCTCATCATCATTGTATGTCTGGTCAACTAATCGATGGCAGGTCGAAGGTTTTTGTCTATTCTCAATGGCTTTGTTAACGAAAAAAAATTCTCTTTCAAAATATTGCAGTGAAGTCTTTCTTTCCAAAATTCTCTCTTTATTTTGTTTTAGATTGGTAAATTGTATTGAGACCTCAGATTTCATTCAAAACGACCCTCAATCCTAATAACTTTGTCCAATGCGAGGACCACAGCATATTATTTGGATACTGTTAAAAAATTCTACATGAAAGACTTATCCTTTACTATGATATATATACATTAGTGTGTAAAATTTGTATATTTGCATTTTTAAAATATGCCTATTTCTTTTCTTTTATACCAACTTTTTTGGATAGTATTTTTATATTTTAACAAAAAAATTTATTAGTTTCCCTTAACATTATAATTGGTAATAATCTGAATTTTAATAATAAATGAGATTGTATTCCTGTTCCCCAATTGTTATACTAAATATGGATAATCAAGTCTTTTTATCCAGCTTTGTGATACTGATTGTGACGAGGAAACCGAGAACTACATACGGTAAAATCATTCATAATTTTTTAAAGTATGGCTTATTGAATTGATTCATGATTGTATTTATTGTAACAACCTTCAACAGTATATAAAATTTACTTCTCAGCGAGCTAATAAATGATCGGAATAAAGAATTTATATAAGCTACATAATGAATTGTCTTGTGTACGTGTGTGCCTAATATGATATCCACAATGCAAAAAGCGTTGGATGAAGAAATCCCCTTTGAGCAGCCCCACCCCCCAAAACAAGCACACACAGGATGGTAAATACTTCATCTGTAAACAGCCTTGCTCTCTTTTATCCCCTTCCTCTTATACATAAGAAATAGATTAAGGAGCAGGCACCGGTGTAAAATAAAGATCTGGAAAAGTGTGAAACAATATCAAAGCGGAGAGAAATAACAAGAAAAAAAAAAAACTCCCAAAAAATGAGCCTACCTCGACTGGGATCAAACCTCAAAGTGCTACCGTTACACCACAGAGGTTACCCAAATAGTTGGGACGATTTAATGCCTGTAAAACTCCGCTGCATCACAAAACACAAACATTGAACATGAGAGGATGGGGGTGGTGACGTTTGAGTTAACTCCATTTAAATTTTGAAAATATCAAAGATTAAGGAGCAGGCACCGATGTAAGATAAAGATCTGAAAAAGTGTATATAAAACAGTGCCAAACAAAGCAGAGAAAAATAGAAAATCAGCCTGCCTCGTCTTGGGATGGAACCTTATACGGTGAAACCCATATGGTATAACAGTTCTGGATATAACAGAACGGGGTTTTAATATCCACCGTCTCTTCTCTTGCTCTTTGCCTTTAGTAAAATTTACTGGCCGTAACTGGAACTTTAAAAAAACCTAATCAATTAATACAGAGGCGTGGAAACCCATTCTATATCTCCAAATACAATGCATTAACCCAAATTACCCTCATGTAAGCCTATAGAAAGGCAACCGACTTCAAGACCAGGCCTAATTCGTGAATACTGTGATTGTGTGTGTAGGCTACCTACTACTATTCTCCATGATTTTCAGTTTTCACATGGGCAATCATGCAGGCAGACTGCAGAGCACAAAACACAGACACATACAATGGTCAGTTTGAAAGTGAGAGTTAGTTGGTGATTAAGGCGATTCTGGTTATTTTCCTTGAAATTCGGTTATAACAGGGATTTTAGGCTGGTTATACTGATACTGAGGTTCCACTGTACATACTTTGGTTGGATGACTTGATCTATACTGGGCTGGGAAGGTCACACTTGCTGAACCCCGCTATCTGCTGTTTTCCATTTCCTTTTTGCTTGGCACAAAGTGGAGTCCTTTGAAATACTCATTACTCTTTACATACTCATTCTTTCACCACATTCAAGTGTAAAATGAGTACTTGGCTGATTGAAGGACGAATAGACACTCCGTTATATAGTGCCAAACAAATGTCATGTCTGATACATGTTAAGCGCTGCTGTTTGCTTGGGACTCCCAGTAAAAAACTTTGAGCACATATATTGAATATTACATTATATAGAAGTGCATATTAAAAAAAAAAATTCTGTCTCTTAGAATTAGGCATATTATAGTTTTCAGTTTTTGCTATATTGTTTGTTTTTAAGGCGCTTGCAACACATTTAGGTCATATCAGTACCGGTAAAAAGGATGAAAATTGGATAGTTGTACAATTAAAAGGACTTGAGGAAAAGGTAAGACAAAGGGGAATGGTACAAATAGGGAACAGATTAGATGCAGATTCCAAGAGCACACTATCAGTGTACTAGTTTGAGATTACCTAAATGTTTCACCCAGACACCAACAAGATCCCATTAAGAGGAATGCACTCAAATCAAATCACATGTTAAAATTTTTTTTTTTTAATTAACTACATAACAGAGAGATGATTTACAAGGAAAAATTATCATCTCCCAAAACTATAACTATACATTCAACTGTTTCCCTCCCAGCCAAGGTCAGGACAAAACTCAGTATCTCACTCCAAGACAAAGACAGAAAGAAATTGGAAAACATATACAGGGGGATGATAGAAGTAGAAGACACAGCAAGTACCTCCCTGCCCACTATGGGAATGAGAGGTCGGGAACCCCACCCAGTTTTACTATATAATAAAGTGCAGCATGGCTATATCGACAACGCACAGGGTCATTGTCAAGTTGGCAATAAGCAAGGTTGGAGATAAACATGAGGTCAGTTTAATGAAATGTCACTGTAAGTACGCACAGACATTCCATTGCAACTTTATCATAATTAAAGACAAGAATTGATCTGTTGGAAACATAAACAACAGATTATTGGCCACTCATTTGCAATTGTGAAGAAAAATAATCCCCCACCCCATCCCTTTCATATTAATGCATGTAGGTAATATTTACATCAGACTTGCATTTATTTGTTACTCAATTTTCTAGGACAGTTAAATAAAAGAATTAATTCAATAAAAAATTAATAAAAACAAACTCAAACGCATATGTATATATAAATTAATCACAAGTGACTTTATTCAAACGAGGATATTAAATAGAATGGATAAAATCACTATCATGACCAACACAGTTTTCATACTATTAACTCGACATATTTTATATTTAAAAAAACACTTTAGACAAGATAATACGGCAAACAGATAAACACAACTTGCACGCTATTTTGAGACCTATCTTAAAGTTGAAATCAATACATAATTGTAACCACTTTCAATACCATAAATAAATGAACTATACTAATGGCATTACGAAGAAAAAAAAAAAAGAAAATTCTTTCAAAGAGTAAAATGTAAAAACTTTCCTTGGTCAAAGATAATTGAAAGTACTATACAAGCCCCCAAATTGTACCCCATTACCTACACAACTATTTTAACTTGGTAAATAAAGTCTTTGATACCTGCAAAAGAAAAGAGAGGATAAAATATTACTGTAATGTCACAAATTAACGAAAGCAGTAATAATAAATTATCTACTAGTTTCTGCTTTGAGAATAATCAATTAAAAAATAATTATTAATATTTGTTTGAGTGCTTGGAACCAAATGGAAAAAAAATTCTCGATTGTGTAAGAATGTTTAATGAAATCTATTACAAATACAACCAAATGGAAATGGTTAATGAATGAAACTCAGTATCACTACAGACTTGCTAACTTTTCAGAGATAAAATCAGAGATAATCTTGAGTTTATATGAAGATGTGATAACTGATAATGACGAATGATGATGATGGTAGTGGTGGTGACGATGATAATGATGACAATGGCTTTTCCGGAATATAATAAAATCCTATCAAAAGCAGGAAAAAAGCTAGAAATTAGTGAAATAAGGAATGAGAACAAATATAAGGAATTTCCCTGATAAAATCAGGAGAGTTATCAGATCTAGATGGTAATAATAATAATAAATCATTTGTATTGCGCGCAAATTCCATGTATTCATGCTCTAAGGCGCTTGAGAAAACTATATAGGTATGCAAACATTGATTATTCAATTTTAATTTTGACTTTTAAGCACATGCTATATTGTAAGAAAATTCTTCATAAACAATGAAAGGGGACTGATGTCACTGACTAAAGGCCCACCCCTCAGATGACCAAACAACTGAATGATTAGATTAAGTAAGCAAGATGGGTGATTTAATTGTAAACAGTGCTATTGATGCCTCAGAAATATGCTATCTTGTAGCAAAGTCAAGCAATGTTAAACATGATCAGTGCCCAGATTGGTGGCAATGATTCCAGTAAAAAAAAAGGACATTTAACAGGCGACTTGTACTGCATGGAATGGAATTTTCAATCCCTATGGCCTGCTGGTGGGGACAAATGAAGCATAATGAAAAAGCATTGTGCATGGAGAAGCCTTGGACAAATGCTACAGGGAATGAGATTAGCGGAAGAGTAGCGTCCCTTGATTGGACGTCACCGACTGAGAAGTTATTTGTAAACAAACCATCTTTTACTTTTAATTTGTAGTCTACATCATATTTTGTTAACAATGGAGAAAACTAAAGAAAAGATCTACGTTGATTATGATATGCATTTTTGTACATAAATATAAATAATAAACTTTGTATTTGGAGCGGCTTGGGTTGTAGTTGGTTTGTTTACAAATGACTTCTCCGCCGGTGACGTCCAATCAAGGGACACTACTCTTCTGCTAATCTCATTCCCTATATAGATAGAATGCGCCTGGCCAAGGAGTTCACAACATTGCCATCCGGAAGTATAACGGACCAACACACAAACTCTGTGTAACCATGAACGTTTATAGTCAGGTTGATACAGTTTAGTGAGAACAACTCACAAACGCGGATGGCAAAAACAATAACAAAGGCCTGAGTGACGTCATCTTCGAACTATCTATAAATGCACTTTTTAAAGAAAAGATGCATGGTTATACACAAAATTTATATTAGACGGCGAATATTTTTTTTAAATAGCAGGTTAAGAGACAAACTATCGCGCGAGTATAGGATACCTAAGTTGTATGTAACAAGAGTAAATTTAGTTACACAACAGACAGAGAGCGGGTTATTAAACTTAATGGACGTTTACAATATAGGCAATGACTATGATGCTAAAATTCTCACTTACACAATGATCCACACAATGCATGAAGTCTATTAGTTCTTCTACACATGTTTCTGATGTTCTTGTTTTACTCTCCACTCTTGCATTACATTCGTCTAGCTTTGCTTTATAGGCTTGGCAATCTTTTTTCTCTGCACATTTCTCTTTCAGTTCATCTTGAGGATCCTGTCATTTAGACAAACAAGAAAACCACTATCTCAATTTAAGTAATCATATTGCATTTGGACTGCCAGCAGCAACAAATAATTAAAAGGGAATACTGCACTAATAAAATAAATGAAACTAACAAAAACATGTAAAAAGATTACTAACAAGGGTTTCTGCTTAGTCCACCAGCCAACTGAGAAACAAAGAGAGATGGGGGGGGGGAGGGGAAATGGAGAAGGTAAATTACGAGGGCTGTCCCACGGTAAAACCGGAAAAGGTCATTCAAATCAATCATTTTTGTCCTATTGTGATAAAGTTTTCACACAATATACCTTGAAAAGAGCAGTATTTCTCAACATAATCACCATCCCGCAGTATGCATCTTCACCATCCCTTAACCAGGTAGAAGATAGCTTCCCTGAATAATTTTTCGTCCAGAAACTTCAACCAGTCTTTCACAGCTTCAGCAAGGTCAGCATCTTTGTGAACCACATTCCAGATAGATGGCATTTCAAGGGTCCAAACAGGGGGTAATCTGACGGGACCAAGTCAGGACTGTGAGGGGAATGGGGTAGAACCTCCCAGCCAAACCTTTGGATCAGTTTTTCATGACACTTGCAGTGTGGAGTGTTGCATCGTCATGCTGCCAAATGACCCCGCTGGTCAACCATTGACATTAGCATTGACAGTTCATCCTAGTTCTAAAATGTCAAAAAGCAGACCACCCTTTGCAACCCAGAAAACTGTGGCCATGGTTTTATTTACTGATGGCTGAACATTAAACTTTTTCGGGGGGCAGTGAAGACATGCGCTTCCAAACCAGTGAATCCCTCTTTACTTCAAGTTCAAGGGTCGTGTGATGTATCCAAGTCTCGTCACCTGTAATAATGCTACTCAGGAATTCTTCATCATCCTGCTGGATGTCTCCAGAATGTTCATGACTCCTGCCACAGCTTGACAATGATTCAACTAAGTCTCAAATATGCCAACTCGTTTCGTCTCTCTTTCGAGACTCATTTAGCAGAGACCATGCAATAGTGTAACTCATCAAAGACTATTATTTGGACAGCAATATCAAATGATTCTGATATTTCTCAGATTTTAAGTTGCCTATCTGTTTGGATGAGTTCATTAACACGGCTTGCATTGTCCTCTATCTTTGCAAAAGCACAAGGTGTGAACTTTGTCTTGGACATCAGTATGCATGACTTTGAACCTACTGCATCACTCATATACCTTTGACTTCCCCAGTGCGTTCTTGCCATAAACTGACTATGTTACAGTGTGAATTTCAGAACGTTTCAGACCTTTGGCACCAGAAACTGAATTACAGATCTTACCTCTACCTTTGGCCTCTTTTTCAATGGGGTAGCCATGATAGTTGAGCCAATGTGTTAGTTTGTAATACGCGATGAATTGAAAAATGTTGAATAGTTTTCAAGATACACCGTTTTTCCAGGTTTCTGTGGGACAGCCCTTTTATAATATCAATTAGAAATGTGCTTTCAGTTTATAATATCAATTAGAAATGTGCTTTCAGTCTCAAAATACTCACATCTTAACAGACCAACTAATGAAGCAAATTTCTCCTAACAATGATATTCAACGATGCATTTACACCAATTTCATCTATAAAATGTAATTGATGTAAATATCAATTAGGATTCATATTGATTGTTTAAAGAAAATTAATCTTGCATAATCAATGGGATGATAATTTTGTATCTTTCATCAAATGACATTTAAGGCTGTGATATTTCTTTTTAAAATGATGAAATAAAACAAACATAATTTTCATAAAGAAATACAATCATATATTTGTAAACACAATTTTTTGTTTATCTGTTTTTACAGGTTTTACGGTGCTTGCAACACACTTAGGTCATAAGAAAATGGGATAGTCAAAAAAGATATAGATTTACAATTAAAAGCACATAGGAAAAGACAAAGGGGAGGGGTTCAAATAAGGAAGAGATGAAGATTTGAAGAGCATACCATCAATGTACTTAGTTTGAGATCACCTTTAAGTCTCATCCGGACACAAGCACAAAATCCAACAAAGAGGAATACACTCAAATGCTTAACTTATACATTAAAAATAACAAATATAATAATACATAACAGAGAGATGATTTACAAGGAAAAAAATATCATCTCCCAAAACAATAACTATGCATTTGACTGTTTCCCTCCCAGCCAGGACTCCAACCAGAGCCAGGACAAAACCAAGTAATCTCATTCCAGGACAAAACCAAGTAATCTCATTCCAAGACAAAGACAGAAAGCATGTTGGAAAACAGATACCGGTGGATAGAAGACGCAGTAAGTACATCCCTGCCCACTATGGGAGGTCAAAACACCCACCCAGGTAAACACAATTGATAAAAAAAACAAAAAGAACAACAACAACAACAAAAACAATAACAGATGATTCAATTAAAGCCACAAGGTAAACCAATTCTAACAAACAAACAAAAGGCCACTTTTGATTTTTACAAAGCATCAATCGTAAATGAAATACAAAACAGCTTGTAACACATCAAAATTAAATAACCATCCATTACTCACAATCATATCCGACTTCAAGTCATGGAGAAAATTATTAAAAGCATTTGATGAAAGTAAAATGGAGAAATTTATTTATAAGTCTTAGTGTGCTACCTTTATCCAAAGCACCAAATACGTTCCACAGATTCAAACATAACTGAAATTCTCTATGGCAAAAAGAGGATTTTGTCTGCTTTAAAATTAAAAGTCCTTGTTTATAATATTTTGAAACAGTAAAACAAACTTGGCACAAGTGTGACTTTGTTGTCTCAGCCTAATTTAGGTGTATAAAATTGTTAAAAGATGGACATAAAATCTATACATCAAGCTGCAACAAAACGTAATCAGCTGTATAAGGGCTAACCCACACTGGAGACTGACTCTGACGTCCTCTGCCAACTACCGGATGAAGACGTCAGGCACGGAAGAAATACTAAGAATAAAGAGAAGAGCCGCTAGACCTACCCATACCAAGCTCGAAATAAAAAAATTAAAAAACGACAGAGGGCGTCGGGTGCTTGGTTTGGGTAGGTCTTGCGGCTCTTCTCTTTATTCTTAGTATTTTGTCCATGCCTGATGTCTTTATCCAGAAGACGGCAGGGGATGGCAGTGTCGGGTCATCAGAGTGAGTCTCCGGTGTGGGTTAGCCCTGAGACCTCTTGCAATCAAAGAAACTAACAGGGAGGATATATTCATATCAAGAAAGACATAATTTAATAAATGAGATAACATAACTCTTGCTACAGAAGAACCAGTTTGAATCCCACTGTCGGCATGTCATTTATTTTTTCAATAGGTAAGAGTAAGAAACTTTGCCCATTAAGCTCACTTTGCTGTGTTGCACTACAGCTGATGCCTGGGATAATCTCTGTCCGTATTTGTTTTTGTTGGGTTTATTATTCAGATCAATCCTTTAAAGTGAATAAAGAGAATTTAATTTCTTTCTCATTTAACACTGAATAATGTAAAATTACTTACAACTAAGTCCTCCTCTTCCTCTTCTTCTGGATCCTGGTGACAAAAAAAAAAAAGAAAAAAAGATAAATAAGAAAATAAGAAAAATAGAATAAAAACTATAGTGGCACGAACATTTTTCCACTAAAAAGATAAACAATTTAAATCAACATAGATTAGATGAACCAAATAGAACAGATGGTAAATAAACAGTTTTTCAAAAAGTAAATCAGTCATTGAGACCATAGTCATAACAATTTTTTTAAAATTTTAAATTGAAATCACTCCGAGTGTCTGTTGAAGTAGGTCACATGCATTGTCATATTGGGAGTTTCTCGAGAATTTGCTGGTTGATATTACAAAATTGAGATGACAAATGAACAAAAAAACTAATTACAAACAAACAATCAAACAGGAAAAAAACACACACAAACATACACACAGCAATTACTGGGAACAAGTCAGCATTTTCTCTCCATATATAACTGCTATGCATGTTAGTAATGTTACATTTTCAGAGGAAATTATACCCATAAAGGACAACTCAAGCTTAAGAACCTGTCCCAAAGTTACGATACATTTCACATCTTTCTTTACTAATGAGATACTAGTACTAGAGATCTGCTGTGCTCTTGTTGAATAGAAAACAATCAGTGTATATATATATATATAATATATATATATATAATATATATATATAATATATATAATATATATATATATATATATATATATATATTATAATAATATATATATATTTATATCACAATCATAACAATAGAAAAAAAACATAAACATTCAAGCACTCGTGTGAGGACAAAAATCGCGTTCTAATTCTTTATCTTTAAAGGAGTTAAAGAGCGCATTGTTAAACCGATATAAATCATGCAGGACAGAAAACAGAAAAAGATTAAAACAGCAATCAATATGAGTGTCCAATCTAGGAATATTCTAATACAGTAGTCACCGCATAATAAGCCACATCTCTTGGGTAAAAGACATTCTAATCCATTTCATCTAATAACCTGCTTTTGTTTTCAATATAAAGTAAAAGAGCAACATAAAAATGGAAATCATCAGGCTTATGTGATATAGTCCCTTATCCCGAGTTAAATATATTAACAAAAGAATCAAAGACTGATCAAGATGATACCTTTTGACACCGAGACAAAGCATCTAACATCTTTCAGATATATAGTAATTGAGTCGTGCATATGCACAATTTCTCTAATTCCAGTGCATTACTACTGCAGACATTTCATGGCTACAGAGATACATTGGCTATCAAATAGTCTTGGAGGGACAGTTGCTATTTGAAAGGAAATGTTCTTTACACACAGTAACAAAAACAAACAAACAACAACAATAACTTAAGACTATAGCAAAACAAGAGCATGTTGATTTATTATGGTAAAATTATAACAAAGGAATCTTATTCAGATTAGGGAAAAGTAAAGTTTCGCCCCTTCTACAAAATATATTTTTCCTACCAGTTAAATGTTTCAAATACACTTGTTCCTTTGCATTGCAATCCGTTCTGGTGAAGTACGCAATAAAGTTTCACCCAAGAAGTGGGTTAATGGGCAACAAATATCTTACATAGATTCTCAGACATATGTAAATAATATATATGATCTAAACAAAACAAAAAAAAAAGATAAACACCAAAACATTATAAATATTAATCAATAGCAAATAAAAATGCAATAAAGAAACAATCAACAACAACAAGAAGAAAACGGATCTCATAGAAAAGTATATCAAAATTAAATTATAGCATTAATAAATTTGACCTTTGCAATCGCCAATATAAGAGAATATAATAGAAATATTATCTGTCAGGTTCAAGACTACTCAATTTACTAAACCTAGCAGGGATCTCCAATGAGTGCACTTTTACTAAGAAAAAAAATTGAAGGGGAAGAAAACAACAGATAAAAAAAATAATTTCCTATTTGCTAACTCAGTCAATCAAATGCTAGTTATGTCAGATACATCAATGATCACATCTCTCCACTCCTATCAGCTCTCTTCAAGAACTTCACGAGTGAAAAGCAAGTAACTGGTCTGAAAGTATTTCCCCAATTGACTGAAACCTGAAATTGACCTGATTCATGCTCCACAAAACTAAAAAAAAAAAAAATAATAAAAAGTAAAACTTGCAACAAGCAGGTCAAATCATTGATTAAAATAGGAAAAACTGTAATCCTAGTCGACAATCCAATAAATATAAGAACACAAACTACCTTTAAATATAATTATTGTAAAACTATAATCAAAAGGGAGGAATTTCGTAATCATCAAATCATACCATACAATCTCAGTACGGAAACCTTGCCTTTGAAAATCTGCCACACCAGCAAACAATATCTCTGAAGCTTACCAAACCAAAATGTTTGAACGTTCCAGTAAACTTTCACCCATGCGCATATCTTATCTGCTCATCATCAACTTAATGGAGATTTTTTCAATGGTCATTCTTTATCTTCATCTTCTTCTTTTCCCTTCTTTTATGGCTATTAGCACTGCTTTTTCTGGACCATTCTTTATGTACATGAGACCAAGAAATCTCATCCAATCACCTGAAAATTGTTGGCTTTGTGCCAATTTGAAAGAATACTGATTCATTTCTCACTTTATCTTTCAACAATATATTCAATAGTTATTTAATACTTGACCACTGCTAAACACTCCTTACTGAATTTCCAGCATTCACAGCCATATAAGAGAATAAATAGACCACGTGTATTATATCTTTGTAATGTGAATTCTAATATTGATGTTTATGTTTATCATTATGTTCTTAAGATCATTAAAACTTAACGTTCCCAGGGCAATACCCTCTATATTCTGTAAAAGCACAGCCAAGTATTTACTTGTTGAACTGCACTCTGTATTGTTAACTGCCTCTCGTTCAATCAAATATTCATCATATCTAAAAATCAAAGTAACCGACAGAGATAAATTCACGGACTTAAACACAAGTTCAACTTGAAACAAAACATCACATCTTCGATGAAAATCATAGAATGACTTCAATATGTAAAATATCAAAGATGGGACTTTCTACAACTGCACACCACAAAATGGAATTTAATTTTCAACAAATCGTGCTGGACTTTAGTATCACAATTTGTGTGTCAGTCAGTCACCATACAGTGATAAACAGTCTAAAAAACTAAGCCCATCAATTAATCCAGATTTTTTTTTAATCATTTTTTTTTCAAAAGCAAATTTGATGAAAAAATAAAGAAACTGAACATCTGAATATTCATGAGAACTCACCGTTTTATTTCCAACATTATGAGCGATGAATAGTTCCTAAATAAATACAGAAATTAAAAGAAAAGAAAAAAGAAAAACAACCTGAGAAATTGCAAGATTGCTGGATCAAACCCCTCAAAAGAAGAGAATTAAAGTTGTTGTTTTTTTTTTTAAAGAGAAACACCAAACGAGGAAAAGAACGAACAAGGGTCTGTACCTCACAGAAGCAAAAGCATTTACAATCAGTTTCACCCTAAAGGGAGCAAAGTTTAAAGAACAAAAAAAAAAAAAAAATCACTGAAGATATTGAATCTGAAGAAAAATCAAGCATGATAATGACATTTTCTGCTTCTATTTCTATTATTTTCATACAATAAAATGTATGTTTAATGAGGGAATAAAAGTATTAGGGAACGAATGCACATAATCTAAAGATATGTTGATTGTATCCAGTCACTCATACTCATACTGCATTTTTTTTTTTTTTAACAAAACTATTAGTGTCCTTTAATAGCAAACTAAAACTGATTATTAAAAAGAAAAAATAGAACAATGAACACCAACTAAACATTTTAAACTGACAATGAAGTTAAAATTACTGAAACTTGCTGCTAATTCTAGAAAGGTAAAGAATTATATATAAGAATAATGCAGATGCTCAGTGTTTGCTACTTAACATTAAAGTTAATTCTTTCCAATAAGAAAGAAATATGAAAAACTTATTGTTAAGTATATTAATTTACTATAACCAATGGTTGCAATAAATTTTCTAATTTACTGCAGTACAATATGATGAACCTTATTGTTGAATAATGAATCTTTTTAAAGCTAAATATCCAAATTAACAATTTAAATGCATGAAATAATAAATTCATGTTCAAACTCTTTTGAAGTAACAACATGGAAACACTTCAGGATAATCACCAAGCAAAACCCTTTTGCAGTTGCAAAAAGGAAACAATTCAAGGTAGTAACCAAACAAAGAAAAGAAAAAAAAATGTAAATGGCCGCAACTTTATTTACTTAAGCCTTTTCACCTAATCTTCATTAAATACAATTATTTAATTCAGAATCATTATCACTGTTTATTCCTAAAATTCCATCTAATAAAAAAAATCAAAAAAAAACAAAAAACAAGACTATCAAACGCATGGGTGCAAGAAACTGGACCTCAAAAAGCCTGCAAGTCTACTTATGACCAGACATATAATCTGAAAAAGCCTGCAAGATTCACTGACTTATCTCGTCATTTGAAGTCTTGTTCTCAGCATCTAGTCTTCATAATAGTAGGCCACAATTGTTGTATGTTTAATCCAAAGGTTGTAATGCAGTAATTTGTTAAGTTTCTTGTCACAAGTTGCACAATTTTGAAATAGACAAAAATAAACTAAAGAAAATTTTTTTAAATCAATCAAATCCTGTAGCCGGCACTCTTGCACCCATGCAAACGTTTGCATCTCCAATTAACAAAAAAATTCTGGTATAAAATTTTTACATGTGAAATCAAATGAGACAAGAGTTTCATAATCTTAGAATCTTAAATAAAGAATCTATCCGGGTCAAATTTTCCTTCATATCCTCTAGATTTGAAGGAAACACCTTATTCTCACTGCATTAACACCACATATTAAAAAACTAGAAACAGTAACAAAACTCAAAACTTGCTTCTCAAAAATAAAAAGAATGGAACAATTCTGCAACAAAACACATGGCAATTAGAAAGACACATGTACTATGTTGGAATTTATTTCAATGTTTGTAATGGACACAAATGCAAGCTAACTATAAACTATTATTAATAAATTCCTTTTTTAACTTTAGAAAACACTGAAAACAACTCAAAGAAGAGATAATTGTGTAGCTTTGTGATCTAGTTGTACGACCCTTAGCTTGCATTCAATAGCCCAAAGGTTTGAATCCTACAGTGGGTGACATCACAAAATAATATCACAAACATAGATATGTTTCATTGCTCAAGTCATTGCGCAAACTTAATATCAATTATTCAACTCTAATCAATTTGAAATTCATTTCATCATAGCATCAGAAGATAATTGCAACCACTGCAACATTACTTGATTTTGTTTTGTTTGTTTGTTTGTTTTATCCAGCCATAGAGGTGACTGACGTACTTAGCATATCAACCAATCATACCCCTGATGGACTCAGCTACTTCAAGTATATCAGTGACTTTCTCAATATAGACATTTTTCCAACTGTATTAGTGATCATCTGACTTGTTAATTTTTGTATCTAAAACAAAAACTAAAGAATTTGTCTCTATATGAAGGCATAGCATTTACAAAACCAATATTATTAAAGGATTCTGTTTGAGCCCCCCCCCCCCCCCCCCCCCCACCTCCCACATTTTCTGTTAACTTTTTATAAAGCCTTGGCCCACCCTTTGCAAGTTGCAGAAACCCCTGGAAGTTGGAGGAAGAGGGGAAGTGGTGGATGCAAACTCATTAAGATTCTTAATTTCAAAATTAATAGTCAATCAGAATAGATTTCATAAAAATAGTATATATAAACAGGGAGATGAAATAAAACATTGGGTTCTGATTATACAGTAGAACTCGGAAATAGCGAGTCCGACGGGTCAACTCCTGATTACTCGCTATTTCCGAGTTCTCTCTATTACCGAGTTGCCAGGAAAGGTCACTCGGCCGGTGGAAGAAAACGTTATAATATTGCTGGTTATTTCCCTCGAGTGTGTAATTCGAGTAAAAGCCGTCGCCCCAATTTCAATTTCTTCACAGAAGTGGCAGAATGCTTGGTTTTTTGTTGGGGTTTTATTTTTTGTTGTTTCTTTTTATTTCAAGTAAAATCATGACTAGAAAAAACAAGGAGATAGAAGTATGTGTGTGCGCGCGCGAGTGTTTGTATGCACTAGGCATGTCTGATGAGGTAAGCAAGCGCATCACTCAATCACTGACCTACTGAAATAATGGTTCCACGCTCCCCTCTCTCGCTGATCGTGTCGTTCGTTAACGAATGCTACTCGCTGACCGATGCTGCGAAGTGAGGCATGTTGACATGTTGGCTGCCAGTACTTACCTCGCACGTCACGTGGCACCACATTGGTGAATAATTGACCCCCACCACCAATACACACACACACACACACAAACACACACACCCAACCCCCACCCAAATTTGTTTCGCCTTCTATGTACTACTACAGACTAGGCTACTATGTAATATTACTCGTAACGAAAAATAAGAAAAGAAAAGAAGCTAGGCTAAAAATATTTAAATCGCCCTTGTCTCTTGTTTTGTTTTACTTCATTCGCAGTCCTAGGCTGGAGCAGGAAATGCTCATTATTTCAGAGTTGACCTCTTTTTCATACTCGCTACTTTCATGCTACTTTTATTGACTCAAATAAGGGGAAAAAACGGGGATTTAGATTTTACTCGCTATTTCCGAGTACGTTACTTTCATGTTCTACTGTACTGATATAAATTCAAAATTTATTAACCCAGAATATTAGACATGGATTAATCTTACATCAAACATTCATAGAATATCATAAAAATCAAGTAATAATAGTAATATCAACAATCAATGTGATTGAATAATCAGAAATTCCTCAAAATATAAATTCCTACAGATCCATCTCCTTTTTCCTGGCAAAAACAAATACAGGCACAGCCGTCATCTGGTGGTGGGCCTTCCACAAAAGGAAATTCTTCACCATCTTCGCCAGTAGCCGTGTCTTCATTTTCCTATTTAGTTTATAGTACATTCCACATCATTTATGCAAAATAGGATGAAAGTCAAACTATTCTTCAAATAGCCACAATAAAACAATTTAACAAAATGGTGCTAAAAATGTAGTGAAACATGGTTCAAAGACATAAAGCTTGACACAATGAGTCTTAGAATATTCCACCAGTCCTTGCTAACATCTCACTTTATTTACTTAAGATCATGTCCATAAAATATGTAATCCATGTTGTTTTTTATTGTTGTGTTATTCCACGATTACTAGAATTATTGTGTGGGTTTGTAGACTTGTGGCATTTTCAATGTGACCCGAAGGTTCCTGATCAAGTTCTGCTGGAAGAAGTGCAAAGATGAGTCCTAGAAAAGGCTCTTTACTTACATTCTCTAACCGTACTCAGGTGCAACACAAGTTCCTGGCCAGTAATAGTGTTGTCTTTGTCGAATATTTAAAAATTGGAATAGCGCCTTTGGCGTCATAATTTGTCCTGCCAATTAAATATTGTTATTGTCTTGGAACCACACGCTAAAACACAAATATGCACAATAATACGCTCATGTTAATTTTGTGGACAACGAAAACAAAGGTAAACGAGTTGGACAATTGTTGAAAAATTTTCAAATCATCCTTATCTTGTTGCTGATTAATGGAAGACATAGAAAAGCAATTCAGGAATCCTACTTTAACCTGGCACCAGATCTTACAGCTCCGTCTAGAGTCTAGACAGACTAGTGAGTAGAGACAGTAATTATGCGAATTAGGCTTCCAAAGCATGGTTTCATTGCCAACTACTTGCTTGGTGAAAACTGCTATGGCTAAGACTAAGACGAAAACAATTAATATTGAAATTTGAAAGACAATCTTATTTTTCCACAAAAAGTGTTAAAACTAAAACAATTCTTTTCTTTTAGTAAAACTTTTAGAATTAAATTTGAATTGTGATTTGGGGAGACCTTCCATAAGCTACTACATTCTTGTTCTAGTAGGGGGTTTGGGAGGGGGGAAACTTTTTTTTTTAAAAGTCTGCCCCCTCCCAAACCCCCGACTAGAAGTTCTAGTTCTAGTGTAGGGGGTTTGGGAGGGGGGAGACTTCTTAAGAAAAGTAAAGTAAAAGTTTCCCCCCTCCCAAACCCCCTACTACAACAAGAATACTTGGGATGTAGTAGCTTATGGAAGGTCTCCCAAAACCTCTCTTTTATTATTTTATTTTGGATCATACTTGATGATGACCGCCGAGACCGAGTCCACCAGTCTTGGCCTGTTTTTATTAGGCTCATGACAAACAAGTGAATCGGGGTGAACACTGTGTACGGAAGAGCCATTGCCATTACAGTAAAGTAAGGAGATAATGATGAAGCCAGTGTTAATTAACATAAAGGTTGTGAGATAAAAGACAATGATAAAATCAGAAAAGGGATGTGGACGTGGTTTCTTTCCATTCATTCTCTAAATAGAAAGTAGAAATTTAGAGGCAAGGTCAAACATTTTTAACCTAAGTCTTTATCACTATCACTAACAGTTCTGATAACGACCCCATAAATAATGTGAATCGATTATGAGAAGAGACAACTAGTTTCTCTTCTAGGTTTTGAAGTTTTCCTAGTTTTAAAAACACTTACATCGTCAGCAGGGTCAGATTCGGCGAACACCTTTTTAAAGAAATCCATCTTTGCGATCTTGTCTAATACTTGACCGAAGCCGAAAGAACGGAAAGACAACATTCAACATGCGCAATGTGCACACAAACAGAGGAGATTTATGAAATACGATGTGATTCATTACATTGAAAATTGAAATAAAACTTTATTTTGCCGGAGAAATGTAAATGTAAAAAATTGACGTATAGTCCAAAATATGGAACTTTTTGAGAAGACTTTTTAAAATATAGTTTTAAAAATTGAAAATACTCATATTTCTCATTTCTGATCGCTTTGATTTTAAATTCATTTTTCGTCATTTCTAAATCAGTCCGATATGAGTTTTAGGCGGTGGAGATGATTGTGTATAACATTCAAACTAACGATAAATAATCTGAGAAGTTAACATGCCATGGTGCCACTAAATCGGATTCCATTAAAATGTTAATGAAACCAAAGAAAAGCGACAGCAAACACACACACATATACGCTGACACCAGGGGACACACATACACAAACACACACGCACGCGCGCGTGTGCGCACACACAATTATTACTGTAGAGAGTTTAATAGCAATTGTAACAAAGAGTGATACAACTACACGTTCAAACGTTAATATGGCTACTTTCTAGAATGTGATGCCTTGCAGCTAATCAGTAAGGCAAACCAGACATTCGCTTCTCTCAAACAAATTTGGAGAGCAACAGGATTATATTCCAGCACTGAAATTAATATTTTTAAAAGTAATGTCTTGAGCGTTTTGCTCTATGGATCAGAATGTTGGAACATCACAGAGAATATCATCCAGAAACTTGAAGTATTCCAAAACAAATGTTTGCGACGAATCTTCAAGACATTCTTGCCAAACACAATCTCAAATGAGGACCTGAGAGAGAGAGCTGAAGTGGAGTCTCTGGAGAAACTCATTAAAAAGAGAAGATGGCAATGGTAGGGGCATGTCCGTCGCAGACCTGATGAAACACTGATAATGGAAGGCTCTACGATGGACACCCCAAGGAAAGAGGAAGCGAGGCCGCCCCAAAGAGACTTGGAGACGTACCGTAGAGAGGGACCTAGAGCAGAGAGGTCTGTCCCTCGAGATGGCTCCAAGAATAGCTGATGAAAGGACCAGATGGAGATCCCTTACATCGCTATAAGTGCCACAGGCCTGGAGAGGATTGAGAAAGTGAGCGATGCGTTGCAGCTGCTAAAAGCAGAAATTACATACTCCAGATATCATTATAATATACATTTGCATGATGCTGTGATTTCGAAAATGCACCCCCATCCTCTGGCTAAACATCTCCGACTTCAGCTCTCTGGAACATACATAACCCCCCCCCCCCCCCCCTAAAAAAAAAAAAGACTTTTTGGCCGCTGGAAGAACTCGAAAAGACGAGTACCTTCATCTTCTAAACGGGACTCCAGATATAAAAGCTGACGCGAATAAGAAGTATAACAGAAATGTACAACAGCGCCCATGACCACACTTGTACAATACCAAAAACAAAAGAAACAAACAAACAAAAACAATGAAAAAAACCGAAACTAAGCAGTAAGAACAGAAATGGTTAATTCACTTAAGATCCATATAGTACGAAAGCACTTTGAATTCTTAACTTAATTGTTCTTTATGTCTGTCTACATTTGTCTGTTGTAATGCAATCAGCTGCAAATAGTCATTGAATGAACGTTGTGTGTGTGTGTGTGTGTGTGTGTGTGTGTGTGTGTGTGTGTATGCGTCTATTTATTCTTGTGTTTGGAAGTCTGGTCGAAGTTTAAAGCGGGGGAAACTACGTTTAGGACAAGAGCTTCCTGGAATTAACACTGAATGGCAGCAAAAAAAAAACAAACAAACAATATATATATATATATATATATATATATATATATATATTATATAATATATATATATATATAATATATATATATACTGTGTGTCTAACGGGATCCACTACACACAAGTTGGAAACGACTGATTTTCTCTTTTTCCACAGTTTAAGTGGATCGCTGGCTGGCGTGTACGTTGCAGCTACGTTGATAGCCATACTGTTGATGCTGCTAATTCATTCGAAGAAGAATTTTTTTTTTTAAAACGCAAGCTTTTATACAGGGCAAAATTCAAAACATTTAATGAAGAGTCCCACACCAACAGCAACCCGTAACACGAAGGGCTTATTTGACGTCTGTCACTATGAGGCTATTTCAATTTGTTTTGTTGATTTTTTTTTTTTTGCCACAGATACAAGGATGTTATCCGCCAGGTGTTAATTTTATACCTGAGTAAAAGTAGATAATATGAATAAAATGCGTTTCTCTAGGACTCAACTTTGTGCGGCCTACAACAAAACTTGAACCTGAGATATGTAGGCCAGAAGCAGCGTCACACGCCATAAGACCACACAGACGCACATTAACATTCATGGCAAGACTTGTACATAATATTAAGGATTGATATGAGTATGAGGTCTATAGCACCAGAATGTAAAGCAATGTATAACAAAACGAAGTGGATTTCTCATATCATTTAATTATTTGTTAACAACCAACATTTCATTTTTATAATCATGGTCTATCGTGAGACAGTTCTACAGACGACGGCCTTTTGGACCAATTCATTTTAATGCCATTCGGAAAACGATGGGAAAAGGTCTTTAAAAGAATGAAATGTTACATACAGCCTGCAAGGTTAACAGTTCATCACAGGCAAATAAATCGTATTAATGCAATATGGCAAACAATCTTGTTCTAGTTATCTCCCTTCGAAAAGATCGCATCATGTCTATGACGTTTACAGTGGTCCCCGTTTATAAGCATTCCGGCCGGCTACAATTACGATCCAGCTATAGATAGTTCGAAGATGACGTCACTCATGTCTTTGTTATTGTTTTTGCCATCCGCGTTTATGAGTACTTATCACTAAACCGTATTAACCAGATTATAAACCTTCAAGACTACACACAGTTTGTGTGTTGGCCAGTTTTACTTCCGGATGGCAATTATGTGAACTTCTTAGTCAAGTGCATTCTATCTATAAGCACGCTTGGGGCGCGAAACATACTTTCTACCATATAAATTTAATATAAGCACGCTCACAGAAAGGACTCCGCTTATAAGCACGCTGACCACTACCTAAAAATGACACAATTAGAAATAACTTTACAAAATTATACATTAATAAAAGAATAACTTAAAAGAAGCTGACAATTTTAAAAAAATTGGCAATTAGGGTTAACAGAAACCATCAAAATGATCTGCAAGTAACATGGTTCACATCTCTATTTCACCATCACTTCATTTCCTTTGCACATGGAGTTCTATATCAATTGATACTTCAGTGACGAAACGGGCATTGCATGACATCGGTCATAAAATCTTAGATAACAATAGGCAGACTCGGCATCTCATTGAAACGGTAAAGGAGGGGGCGGGGGTAGAAACGGATACGTTGTCCACTTGTGGTGACGTTGACACGGTGCTAGAAGCGGGGTAAGAGAAAGGACGGTTCAGACTGTCATCGGATGTGGCCATAATTAATGGTGATCGTCTTGATACATTTCCTCAGGTGATAAGAGAGACGCATGCGAAATGCTATATTGACGTTCTCTCTGTAAGGCCATGTGATCAAGACAGTCATTTTAGGCGACCACAGTTCGTTTACAGAGGTGTTAGGTACCTGTAATCTTTTTTTTTTTTTTTTTTTTTTTTTGTTGTACAGCATACATGCACTCTGTGCCAACAACCTCAGAGGTTAAACAAACAGTTAAAACCGTCAGATTTTATCTTCAAATTAATGGCCGAGAACATAGTCAGTACCATTTCATAGACTTAGATATAGATGTATGCGCCGCTTTGCTAAGAAGCTCACAACATTGTCATCCGGAAGTATAACGGGCTAACACACTATGTGTAACCTTGAACATTTATAGTCTGGTTAGTGAGAATTACTCATAAACGCGGATGGCAAAAAACAATAACAAAGACCCGAGTGACGTCATCTTCGTACTATCTAAAGATAGTGTGCGCTTGGCTACGAAGCTCACACCATTGCCATCCGGAAGTATAACGGACCAACACACACAACTATGTGTAACCTTGAACGTTGATAGTTTGGTTAATACAGTTTAGTGAAAATTACTCGAAACGCGGACGGCAAAAAACAATAACAAAGACCTGAGCGACGTCAACTTCGTTCCATCTATAGAAGATGACATAAACAGATACATCCAATCAAAACTCAAACAAGCAACAATCACATGCTTCTTGACTCCTCTTTACACCTACGGTGTAATGCAGTCACATAATATTATGGAAGAAAAGAAAGACTACCCTAAAAAATATTTTTTAAAAATCCCATTGAAAAATGACTTTTTAATGGACCAATGGCAGTTCCAAGTTCTGGTGCATACCATTATGTATACATTTGGAAACGAAGAGAAACAAAGTTATTTTGCTGTAATATGATCATTGAACATAGATATACTTAGCAAAACAAATTTTAAAATAAAATAAAAATATAAATCTGCTTATAAGTACGATCCGGCTATAAGCACGCTCTGCTTGATTCCCAAGGACCATGCTTATCAATGTATTATTGTTATTATTGTTATCATCATCATCATCATCATCATCATCATCATCATTCTTCTTCTTCTTCTTCTTCTTCTTCTTCTTCTTCTTCTTCTTCTTCTTCTTCTTCTTCTTCTTCTTTATTTTCTTATTATTATTTTCTTATTATTCTTTTATTATTATTATTATTATTATTATTATTATTATTATTATTATTTATTATTATTATTATTATATTATTATTATATTATTATTATTATTATTATTATTATATTATTATTATTATTATTATTACCATCATCATCATCATCAGCATCATCATCATCATCATCATCATCTTCTTCTTCTTCTTCTTCTTCTTCTTCTTCTTCGTCGTCGTCGTCGTCGTCGTCGTCTTCTTCTTCTTCTTCTTCTTCTTCTTCTTCTTCTTCTTCTTCTTCTTCTTCTTCTTCTTCTTCTTCTTCTTCTTCTTGTCCTCAACAAATATGCGATCATGCTCACCTCGTACTTATTGACAATGGTTTGACGTTGCTGTAATGTTGCTTAGGTGTTCGTTTAATCTCCAGAAGTCCTCGGAAATTGTTCATTTTTTCTGCTTGTATGATGGTTTAATGTACAAAAGGCTATGATATGATTTGGTGATACTAAGCTGCTAGAAGCTGAGGGATATAAAAAGTAATAAACAAAAATGAATATAACAGCTTCAAAAAAGAATAAAATACCAAACACGGAACGTTTCAGACTCAAAACCCTTCTCCAGCCAACAACAACAAAAAATAAAGACATAAATAAATTACTAAATTCCAGATTGACGACTGAGAAATTTTATAGGTCCTCTCTGTTGTAGAAAAAGTTTGGAAAATAAACAAAAAAGAGCGTTCGACATGTAACTAAGGAATTCCAAAATGAGCCGAATTTAAAACAGCGCATAAGATTAGGTGGGCAAAAAAAAAGGATTTGATATGAGATGATATGATTTGATATGATATGATGATATGGTACGATATGATACGGTATGATATGATATAAAATATCTATAAAATAAAATGCGAAATGATTATATCATATAATATGATATTAGTAGACGGTCTATATGATAAGTATGATCTTTTTAAATTAAAAATCATCACTGCTGTTAGTTATCAGTTTTGATTTCCTTTTACCTACTTTAGTTTTTAATTGGAGACTTACTGTACTGTTTAACACTTTAAATGAACGTATATTTTCCGACAAAAAAGAAAATGGGTTGAAGAAGTAGCATGTTGTTTTGATGCAACCCTTTATTGCTCCGATTCATCTTGCCCAATACTGTATGGAAAGATTGAATTTCAATGAAGTTGAAGGCAGACATTTTTTGGGACTTATTCACTGACTAAACATCAAATATGATTCCAGGACCAGTTCGTAATGTTAACTTTGGGCCCAAGCTTCCGGGAATTGGGAAGGAACAGGACCATAAAAAAAACGACAAGTACAAAAATGCGATGACAAGCAAATTTAAACAGGCGCCCCAACAAGAGAGGTGGGTCTTTTTAAAAGATGATCACAGTGCCCACAGTTGGCCTAATGGGATATTGGCGCTCTTATATTTGGAATGTTGGGCCATGGTACATGGCGTTGTTGACACTATATGCATGGACTTGCTATTTTTTACATTAGATACCTTCTCAACGTCCTTGCTTTTACCCCACACTAAAGCGCAATGGAATAGCATAATGCCAGGGAGGACGTCCTAAGGGGCGCTTGACTAGCACCCCGAGTTGATCCACCAGCTTCTTCAGAAGACTGTTGCGTTTCTCTATCTTCCGGGCAACTCCTTCGAGATGCACCCGATAGTTAAGGCTGAGGTACAGCGTAATCCCCAGGTATTTCGGATTTGGCTCGTATGGGAGTAGCTGGTCCCCGATGAGGACGTTCAGTTTTCGGGTGTGCCAGCCACTGCATAGGTGAAACGCAATGGCCACGATTTTGGAAGTGTTCATCTTCAGGTACTTCTTGTCAAAGTAGGATTTGAGTCTGATGACGTCCTCACTGAGCACGCTCTCGAGACGGGTCCACACTTAACTTACTTAACTTTGAGTAACGAGCGCCCGGTCGTGCTCGTATCTCAGCCTCAGGGAGGAAGTGTTCGGCATGTCGCGATGGAATAGCATAGTGCCAGGGAGGACGTCCTTAGGGGCGCTTGACTAGCACCTCGAGTTGATCCCACCAGCTTCTTCAGGAGACGGTTGCGTTTCTCTATCTTCCGGGCAACTCCTTCGAGATGCACCCGATAGGTAAGGTTGCGGTCCAGCGTAACCCCCAGGCGCCAGATCAGATCCCCGAGGGACCCCATTCTTCAGTTTCCTAACTTTCTCGTTGTATCCCAGGGCGACGTGGAATTGTCTTTCCCCTAATATTAAAGAGAACAACTTCAAGGTCTTTTTGGGCCTTTGATTAAAAAAAAAAATAACATTTTTTGAGCACTAACCCTCCGCACCAGACCGTATCGTACGCCGCTGATGTGTCTATAAATACAGCACCAGTTTGTTGTTTCTTTTCGAACTCTGCTTCAATATGCTCTTAAGGGGCGGTTTGGGTCTTTTCTAAAAAAAAAATTAATTAACTATATTGGGCGGTTTTAATCATTCTGTATCATCAATATATGTTAAAAAACAACATTTATGGTGAACAATTTTAATTATCTGTGTTGATACCCATTTTGTGATCTAATTTGGGGGTCTGACATAAAAAAATATAACAATCTTGTGGCAAACGTTCCACAAAAACTAATGAAGGAATGACCTCCATATTCTTCCCTCTTGTCAACATTGTACCATAGTGTGTCACCATAGAGAGATTTTACGGCTTTAGCTTATGGAATTTTTATTAGATCATTACAAAGTTGAGAATCAAAATGTTATGATAAAATTGATGTAAAAAATTCAGATTTAGGATTATATTTTAAAATTCACATATCTTATTCTTATCAAAAAATCTCTCTATGGTGACATAATACATTATCTTTGTCATAACTTTGGAAAATTTCAGACAATTTCATTGAATAGATTCTGAGAAACGTTTGACATAGTATCCCATACCCTTAGAAAAATGATATATTGAGAAAATAGCAAAATGGCTTCCCGTTTTTCACACATTTCTTACTACCTGTACCATTTTCGACTTTGTATTTCGTGCCTTTATAGTATACTTTAAGAATTTGGACTTCAATTATATTATTTCTAAGATAATAAAGTATCATTTCCACCAAAATCTCAAAATCAA
>NC_088360.1:116681724-116694224 GCF_034508935.2 Berghia stephanieae
CTTAAATCTCCGTAGCCACGACTCTGGAATTTTGAAGAACATTTTTTGAAGACAGAATATCGAGACAGCTATCGATATATCAAATAACATTATGCGTGGAGCATAAACTATTAAATGCAGTTTTATTGATATTTGACCTTTTTATTTTTATGTTTTGCAAAATCAATATAAATAAAGCAGTTCATGATAGCCTTCATAATCACTTCTAGTTAAGAATAAGCTAGCTGTCGGGATTGGGGGGGAGGGGGGGGGGCGGGGGACCGGGGGGGGGGAGACGAGAGAGAGAGAGAGAGAGAGATGCAGAGAGAGAGAAAGGAAGAGAAAGGAGAGAAAGGGGAGACAGACGGGAGAGAGATAGAGAAGACGGAGAGAGGTAGATAAATCAATAGGTAGATAGATAAAGAGAGAGAGAGAGAGAGAGAGAGAGAGAGAGAGAGAGAGAGAGAGAGAGAGAGAGCTATGAAAAATTCCCCATTTGTCATTCCCAAGTACTCCTAAATGTTGTCGTGAAAGCCTTTTGCTGACAACTGTGTTGTATTGTATTATTATGGCCACTTTCAAACGGCTTGTTTTCGATCTCTATCAGTCCCTGCGTTCTTGAATCAATGGGGCCAGGCCATTCCAAGTAATCTATAGCCGGTCTATAACCCTTTGGTCCTGATTGTGTCTTTTGTCCTCCACCCACAGTAGTCAAGGGCCGAGTGAATAGGTGCTTTACATACATCGTTGATTTTCGCACGGCCACTGCTACTAATACTGCCGCTGCTGCTGTTGCCTTCGCCTCTAATATCTCCCCATCTCCGAGGAATGAAGCGGCGGTGGTAATGATTCTAAGATAGGGTGCTAGAGAAGGTTGTCAATATTATAACGAGTTGTCAGGTGTCGAGGTGATATTATTATTACTATTCGCAGTATGTAGTGTACTCGTGATAACCCTTGATTTTATATGTATTGTGCACGATAAGAGTTCTGAAGTGTCGGTGTTCTCGATTCCTCTGGTTACCAAGAAGAATTGCGAGGTAACCAAGTTGTTGCCGTGGAATTTCTACCCTTATTTCAGTACCACTGCCAGTTTGACACTATTTTGGGCATGTCGGATATTTATATTTGACTTCAATGTAAGTATTGGTTACTATTGTCTGTGTCCACCTGTTTCAGTTTTATTTGCGAAGACTTGAGTCTTAGTCAAGATTGCTATCTTTTCAATAAGTTGCTATTTTTAAAATGCCATACATTAATTTAATTTTATACGTATCATTCTCTTCAAAACGACTAATTTTCATGAATATTTCGTGAAATATGATTTCATTTATTTGTTACCTATCGATTGATTTATATGCTGATTTTTATTTTTATCAGTTTTCTATAGTTATTAATTACTTATTTAGATTCATATTTTGTATATCTTTATGATCTCTTATTTATTCTTTCGTTTTCAGTTTGTGCTGGTCGTTTCATCTATACAAACCCCTTAATTTGTGTGGGCCACACATTAATTTGATTTCAAAAATTATCTTACACTTAGTCCTTTACTATGAGACAAAAACATTTAACAGAATGAACTGAAAATGTATTTTGCACATGATGGGTGTCGACAAAACAATTCCTTTCACATTTTACGTAACAGTGTAAAATCTAAATTAAAAAAAAAATACATCAAAAATTTAAAAGAAAAGATAAACATTCAATTAACATTTCCTACAGAGTGGCAGACATAAGAAAAAGGAATTCATTCCTTAACATGTTGAAATCTGGGAAATTATATTTCAATGACATTGACCTCAGTTTTACAAATTGCGAATTCTTCACAGCAACGATTTATATCGTTACCGCTTTGTCGTCATTATCAATAAAACCGTATTGCCTCCATAAACCGTTATACAGTTATTACAATGCAACAATTCAGATTGTCGTTTATTATGTCAACACACACACTTTACATACGTACACTATTTACTGTATATGTCCTCACTCCTGTTTAACGGTAGTCCTGGGTTGCTTATCAAAGCTATTGAAATCTAGAATCCGCGTTGACAAGTCGATAGCAGGCGAATAGGGCACGGATGATTAAACTCAGTGTCCTCTCCCAATACATCGTACGTCTCGAATTTATTTAAATCAGGAGTTATGGATTAGTATTCAAAGCTTGTGTCTTGTGCCTTGGGATTATTGTGCTGCACGACCAACATCGAAACATTATAATTAAGACAACATTCCGTATTTCCAGCTTGGTAGGTTTGTAATCTTTAACGATTTGTATGATTCTAGTCTATACTTTTTATAAGTGTCCTCGTTTGTATTTTGGATCAATACGGTATTCATTGTCACGGCAACATTATAATTAACACATGTGCGTGATCATGATTGTAAATTTTGTTCCAAGTATACAAGTCTTATGTATCCTCAAGTCAGATCAAACATATTTGGCTAGATGAAAAAAAAAAAACAACTACAAGTCTACAACAACTACCTTTGAAATGTATCATTCAAATACTATCTTAATTACATTTTATCTTTCGTTTAGGATCTGTAGAATTTGCTTTTAATATGTTTGTTTTATTTTAAACCAAAAAAAAAATTTTTTTTTTAATAAAATAATCTAAATAAAATTATTGCTCTTGGAAAAAGATATTTTGGAAATGAATAGATGCAGTATTTTACTTCTAATGACACTTTCCTTTAAATACAAGATATTAAATGGACAATAACATTTTTTACGTTATTACGTTGCCATGCTAGTGTTTCTTGTGGTGTAGAAATACAGTCTTGAACAACGCACAACGGGACCTAAATTAAGCCTGAGAGTTCGACTCTTCGATTTGGCACCTCACGATGGTATGCCCTTATAAAAGACATTTGTCCAGTTTCCTCTATCCATCATGCAGTGCTTGAAAAGTTGTGTCTGTTAATTCTGACAAAAAACTTTTCCGTGGACGAGAGCTCTAACTAACCATTGTCAATGTCAAACAATAAATGTTACCCTCCATTTAAATCATGGCTACATTGTCTTATGGTATAACACTCGCTTTTGGATCGTAGGTCCTTGGTTTGAGCCTCGCTCGGCGCATAGTTGAGTCCTTGGAAAAGACTCTTTACTCACATTCTCTCACCGTACTCAGGTTTAAAATGAGTACCTAGCCGTCAACAGCGTTGTCTCTGTCGGAAAAAAAAATGTAAAATCGCCTAACAGGCTTTATGTCTCGTTCTACATGTTACGTGTTGCTGTTGGTCAGGGACCCTTTGGAAAGCGCCGTGAGCACATTTAGTATATAATATAGCATACACTATATAAAAGCTCTTTTTTTAAAAAATCATTGGAAACGGGATAAATTCACTTCTTTTTAAATCGTTTGGCTTTGATGAACTTAATATTTCCATGATTGACAATGACTTGCTATTGCTACGTTCTTTTATTTCACTCGGTTGAAAGAATTAATCTATTTTGAGCGAGATGATTGATGACTATAATGACTAACAGGACAGTGCTTAGACATCAGAAAAACCGCAAAATACACGATATAGACTAAAGAATTATAGCAAAAGATTATTTCAATGCATTGGTCCCAAAATATGGAATTCTATCCCAATAAAAATTAGGGAAGGAAAAAATGTACAAACATTTAAAGGGCACCTGAAGACGTTTTTGTTCTATAAGTCATATCCTATATAAATTTATTATTCAAAATTGAGCGAAGTGGTGGGAAATAATATGCCTTTGTGAGTGGTGTGCGAGTCCAACATCAAAGATTTCGCGATTCGATGAAAACATCCAATATTAACATATTTATTTTACATCTCCTTATCCTGTTCTCATTCAACGTAAAGGAAGATCAAATCAAACATTTTATAAAATTATAGACATTTGGAAAGGAACGATCACTGTACTTAAAACTGCGATAGTCTCTAAATATCCAAATATCAGTGTCAGTAAAGACAATAGAATAATCTTTACGAGAAGAATGGCTTTCACAGTGTTGTAAGATCTGCTCCTTTTTCAAAAAGAAGTGAATCAGACTAATTGCTTTTCTATTTCAACGTGGAAAAATACTGTTAAAACAAATGATTGGCTAGGGCTATCCGAAGCATGATATCGTAGACATACTAAAGAGGAGAAAAAAAATTAGAGGCATCGGAAATTATCAGTACAGACATTGGACGTTTCAGGTACGAATCCTTCGTCCATAAAACAAGCAATGAGCACTGCTTATTTTTTTAATAGGTGGTGAAGAGTTTGTACCCGAAACGTCCATTCTATTGTTTGAGTCTGAAGTCTTTCAATTTTAATCTTTTTGTTAATGTGGAAAATAAAACACGCATTATTGCAATGTAATTATTATTAATTCATTTATAAACCAATTTTTTCTCACTGCAGCGACTTGTTCAAGTTCCTCCGCAGTGAATTGGTATGGCCTAATGATAAACCGAGTGGCATCACACCAATTATGCTGGCGACTAGGCCTGGCTTTAGGGGAGTCCACGCAAGTGGTGACGTCAGTAAAGATAGACCCAGGAATTTCTGCGAGCAGGTTCTACACCCTGTAAAGCCACCTAGACCGGAAACACTCCCTAACAATGTCCTAGTCGTCCAAAGCGGTAAGTTTCTTTTTTTCACCACTCTGACCCACCTCCACAAAACAGTGTAATGTCGGGTTGCTTGAAATGCTAACATTTGAATTATTTGTTTTCTTGGAATAAATAACAATGGTTAAATGGAATGGAAGCTTCAAATTAATTAAAGAGACACACAAATTAGACCTTTCGGGTTTCCCCTTTGTCAACAAAATGCGATGAATCAACTATTAAGACGAATAAGAGTTCAGAGAAAGGCGTTTGTTTTTACATTCTCTCGTCTCATTCGTCTTTATTAGTTTCATCCATCGTGTTTTGCTGACAAAGGGGAAACCCGAAACGTCCACAATATATATCTCGTTAATTGAATTGAAGTTTCCATTCTATTTGCCTATTGTTATTTATTTCTTCGAGCTTCAAGCAGCAACATGTTAAATAGAAATAGATTTTTAAAATGCCAAGAACTGAAACTAAAATCTCACATTTTTGTTTATTTTAACGTTCATATCATCTTCTCACACTCGCTTTTCCCTGACACAATACGTCTCTAGACAATAGGTTACAAATTTGACAATGCAACGCGGTTTTTACAGTCACTTTTAAGCTCAGAATATTATTCTATTTTACCAATTAATTGTCGTACTTTGGAAAGATAAAGTATTAACAAATTTGGCCAGAAAACTCGTTCTTCAAGTATCAGTCGATTTAAATTATCATTATCTTGGCTTAACTCTCAAACCTGGGCTTTAAGGAAGGCCTCGCGAGGTCCCAGGTTTGAGAGTTTCTGCAAAGGTGAAGGTCATCTAAATCGATCGATATTTAAAGGACGAGTTTTCAGGTCATTTTTTTAAATACGTGTTTATCCAGAGCAAATATCACAAAGCTATAAATTTGTTCATTTTGATTTGCTAAGGTGTAACTCTATGCTTCATTGTTTTAATTCTTTTTTGCGTTCCTAAAATCTGCTTTCTCCTTGTAGTACATTATAATATATTTGTGGGATAGGATTTTAAACATTCTCCTCCTGTCTTTTATTATAGATCTTCTTCTTCTTCTTCTTCTTCTTCTTCTTCTTCTTCTTCTTCTTCTTCTTCTTCTTCTTCTTCTTCTTCTTCTTCTTCTTCTTCGTTCCTTTATTATAGTATAGATCAATTCTCCCCCCTCCCCTCTCCAACTTACAATTCAACCCCTAAATATTTCTGCGCCTCTCTTCGTTGAATCCCATTCTCACCTCATCTTACTTTTTCTTCTTTACTTTTTTGGAGATTAAACGTATAACTATTTGATCGATTACTAAATAATCTCATTTTAAAAGAACCCATAATTTCACCAATATTTTGTTAATCTCTCACCACGACAGATCCTCCCACAGTGGATATCGATGATGTGGTGAGTACACACACTTTGTGGTTCTGTGGTACGATAATGAAAATAATAATGTTGTGCCATGAACTATAGGATGAGAAAAAAATGGGAAATGAGGAAAGGTCCCTGGTGGTGTACTGATTTACTAAATAAATACTAAATGCGGAGGGTCACTTCTATAAACTCAAACGGTTATACAGATACGGGAAGGACGGAGAATAGAAGTATTCGATCGTAAACCCGTTAACCCTATTAGGTCAATATTTTTTCATATTAAACACACTCATTTACCTGTAGCAAATTGACAAATTCGGGAGTCATCACTGGTGTAAGATAAAGTTCTCCAGGCTGATCTTTTAGGATGTTTCTTTTCTCGTATTTTTCTTTCTTGCTTTGTCTGTTTCTGTTTAATACACACTTTTTCAGATCTTCATTTACTTGTATAAAAATTCTCTCTGTTGATCTCCATTGGGAAATTTGTATTTTGGGTTTATTTCAAAGGAAGACTGAAATTAAATATCCCAGGCGTGAGTCGCAATTCATCGCCGCATAATGTGATCTAAGGTGAAGTGACCTGCTCGTGGCCGTACACTGCTGCGGCGGACGGGAATCAAACCAAAAGATTTCCAGGTTGCCTCCAGAGCACGAAGCGAAGTTTTATTAAATCAACGGTATATGTTAAAATTTCCCTCTCGATTTAAAATTAACTCTACATTTATTGATCTGTTAACCTAGCTTTTACTTACTGGGACGATTAATTAATCCAAGGGTTCTCGAAAGCTTTCTTCACACTCCAAACTGCCTATCACCCGTTCTGCCGTACTCCGACAAAACACTTTCCAAATTGATCAGAAAATTTCATAGTCAGTTTCGATCGATTTGAAATGACTCACTACGTCAAAAACTCTCAAATTTTGAGTTCAAAGAAATCTCAGGTTTTGATGGTTGTTGGCAAATTAAGAATCATTTTAATCAATCGACATTTGAAGTAAAACTTTTCTTGCCAAAAATATACCAAGTGTGTTTGTCAGAGTACGGCAGGCATGGGATAATGACTGCGATAAGGCAATCGGGAGGTGGTGATTATCACCGCGCGTGTTTGTTTTACATTTATTCCTATAGCAATGATCTGGCACACCAAACCTCCTCTATTGTAATTACGGCGCCGTGGTCAAGACCAATCATAGGTCAACAATACGTACTGAAATCCTTTAGTTGATCATTCCTTTTACTGTTTTTGTTGCTAAAACCAGTGCGTTTTGGAGCGATATTGATAAAGATCAAAGATCACTTGATCAAACTTAACATTATTCTTTCTTTCACTTCTCGGGTTGCTCTGATCACCACAAAAGAATTAAGAGAATACTGTAGCATAATAATTAGAGGGAATATTTTATAATTTACTCTTGTATTTTTACTATTAAAAAAATAAATTGTGACATGTAATTTGACGCTTTACAGATATCGCACTCTTTCTGGTTCTGTATCCAAAACATATTAACTTATCTCCGATTAGATAATTGTTATAACAAGGGTCTTTAGTTAGTAAATAAAGATAGATAAAATAGTAAAGAAAACTCCTATTATTCATATCAAGGGAAAATCTGTCTATAAAATATAACTTGAGAAATGATTAGAAATAACCCATGCATCAGCCGCAGTGAAGCGCCGCAAAATGAATTCTTGCTTAACGAAAACAACGAGATGCCGACAGTGGGGCTCGAATCTGGGACATCCGGTTGTAATCAATGGCAATGCTTTACCCACTTGGCGATCTAGAAGAGCTATGTGAACAAATTGCTTTAATATTTTTTTTTCAAACTTGTGATATCGCTCCCCATCGTCGACCGTGTGTGATATGACGGGTCTGTCCAAATGGTAAAGTAAAATTAATTTGTCTTGGAGGACCACGATTTATTTTCTCCAACCAACACCATGCATGGCGTCAGTGGCATGTTGACATAGTATCCAAAGCGCCTGTACCCCAATCTCTATGCTGTTGGAAGAAACCTTAATTGGATCGCCAAACTTCGCCATTAGCTGCCCTGACCGAAATGAAATCTCTGCGTCAAAACACGGTTGTGATTCAATGATCGGGGCGGAAATTAGTTTTCACATGAATGGTCTGACAATTGACTTTGTGTGAGTCTAATCACAATTGGGAACTCCATAAAATTGGGTTGTTTTCCGTTTGTTGAAAAAAAATGGCATTGCTTAGTTATATATTAGTTATATAATACTAAATATAGTTATATAATATTAGAGACTTACTTGATGAATGTGAAGAGTGGAAAGGGGGGGGGGGGAGGAGTAAGAGTGTGTGTGTGTGTGTGTGTGTGTGAGAGAGAGAGAGAGAGAGAGAAGAGATATCAAAGAGAGAAAAAAAAAGAGAAAAGGAGGAGAACAGAAAGCCTATGTGAAAGGAGAGAGAATAATGTAATAGATATTATGGCCTGAAACTGTATACATTAGATTGTATCCTGTAAGAAATGATCTGGGAGACATAATACAGGATAGAAAATAGAGAGGCAAGGGACGATGCATTAAAGGACATACACACACACAAAAAGAAGAAGAAAACAAACATTATAGAAAAGTCAAAGAGAGTGAGCAGTTATAAAGATACTTTCATTTTTCCAACAAGTTTAAATGACTCGATTTGAATTTATTACGCCAACGCCGTCTCAAAAGCGGTGTGTATATCGATATGACAGGGTAGTCGACATTGACATTTTCAGCCACAGATATCAAACTTTGGATCGATATCTTTTCTGTATTGTAAAGAATAAATGCAATTCCTTATATTGCGAAAGGTCCAAAGTGCCCATTTAAAATCATTTTAAATAAAAAATTCACTTCTCTGGGTTTTGAGATGGTAGGTCACGTGTAATAATGAAACCAGCACTGAAACACGTTTGGTTGTTAAGGAAGGTCATTTGTTTGTTTTTCGTTTTTTTAAAAGCAGGAATTGCCGAACTAAATCAGTAGACGGCATGCTTGTTTATATGGTTTATTTTGTAAAGCAATGAAGTGATATAACTAATACTTAAACATATACATAACGCATTGAGCATTTCTTTTTCAAAATATAATGGCCATGTTAGAGACGTTGAAATATTGATATGTGATTGGTGGAAGGGAGATAAATCATAGGAGTGTCGCTATAATCTGATCACAGTCCTTGGGACAATCATTTGTCAAGACGTCTATCGGATTACCGGGATTGTCATCAATATGGCAGCACCGAACCAGCCAGACCCTTGGCACAACAGATTGCTTTTTAGACAGCAATCACTGGAAACCACCGTGCCCTGACAAAAACGGCCTTTTTTTTCTTTTTGGCAAGGACACATTTACTTCATACACCATTTGATTAAAATGACATTTAACTTGTCAAGATTTCTTAAACCCCTGACTTTTATTGAATTAACGGATTTTATAATTTTGACAAGTTGAGGTATGCTTTAATCGATCGATAATTAGAGGTTAAATTTTCACGGTCAAAATGTAAAAAAATTGTTTTGTCAGTATACGACTCTGGTGTGGGGAATGCTAGAAAAACAGAGACGTCGTGATCGCTATGTTCAATACTGGTCTTATCGATTTGTATATTATATGGCTACGTATTGAGCAAATGCAAGAAGCGTATTATCCTATTATCAGCTCCGCTCTTTAAAGAAGTACGGTATATACAAACCCCCGTATCTTATCTTCTCTTTTACTTTATTGTCGCTGTTCTCAATTATAACGCAATTTTTGATGAAAAAAAATCGAGTCGTATAAGGGCATTATTTTCTTCCTCTTCATTTTCTCCCGTGACGTACGATTTAGATAAAGAGCTCAATAATTTGACGACTTGATTTGTTGAAGGTTTAGGTAAAGAAAGCGGGGATCTGGATCTAAGATCTGTCATTTTATCAAGTCGGTTAAAATAAATTGCAGGCCATTTTCCTTTCAGCCATGTTTTTTTTTTTTTCAATTTACATTAAATGACAAGAGTCATTATAATTACTGAGACTTTGGCTTCTTTGAAACGTATCTTTTATAAGGGGGTTTTATACCAAATTCTAGTTTTTCTGGTTGGATCATATTGCTAATCTCATTGTTTATTGTCACGGTCATGTAAAACTCGCTATTTCCATTCATTGTTTTGTTGTAATAGTTCTAAGAAGTGCTCAGTATTAAAACTTGGAGCGAATTTATTTTGTTATATTTGATCAAAATATGATTTGATATCAGGTTTTCTTTCACAAATGAGTTACATAAGAAATGATTTCAAATGAACACTTTCTGAAGTACATGTAATATGAATATTCAAGATGGCATTCGTGAAAATCATAAAGGTATTATTCCAAATGAAAGAGACATTAAATGAAATAAGCATTAAAATTATTTCTACGTATACTCTCTCTCTCTCTCTCTCTCTCTCTCTCTCTCTCTCTCTCTCTCTCTCTCTCTCTCTCTCTCTCTCTCCCGATCCAATTAATCATGGAGGTCTTTTCATATGGCGACCAGTTGGAATTCAGATTAATTCTTTACAGGCGGGGTTATATTTTACTATCGACTAACATTGTTACATAATTGAAGTTTTCATTGGAGATAGCACCAGTTACCACGATCCCGGATTCAGTGACTCCCGAGTAACACCGCAGTTACTAAACTCTTCGTGAAAGCAGTCAGGCCCCGAGACAACTAAAACCAATTATGGATGATATTATGGTTTGAAACAAATTCAATCTCGCTGTGAAAGGGTAAAAATACATAAAGGATTAGAGTTATAAAGCAGCAATTCAAAAGACAAAGATTGACAAAAGCCCTGTAATCGATACAGGCACGGGCCTATCGTAACGATACCTATATACTGTTATGAATAGGGAAAGAGGGAGAGGGGTACACTAATGGGGAAGGGTTAGTTCCGGACGGGGGGTTTATGTGAAGATATGGGCGGGTAAGAAAAAAACCCCGTTAAAATAATTAATGAATTATAAACAAAGTCAAACTTAACACCCGATTACTGAAGACGATTATTGGAGACAGTTTTCGACTTTATACAGTACAAATCGTCTGTTGTGTCTTTCTAGTCATGAGAATCTAACAATACCCATTTCCATTCTTCCACTCCAGACAAAGGTTGAATTTATGAGTAAAATCCCTTACATCAATGGGGGACCTGGAAAATCATGATGAGTTTTCCCCAATTCATTAATATCTTGTAATTGAACATAATCAATGTTGCTTTATTTTCACAGAAATCGGAAAAAGTAATCACTCTGTTCTCGTCTCTTTAAATATCGTGTTATATATAACATAAGTGTCAATAGGCAAATCGTGTGAGACTTATACTTGAGGATATTTTTGTCGGCTTTTTAATGTTAAACTAGGGCCTAATTCAAAGATTTTAGCTGCTAAAATCGTCAACGTCTATTCCTGGGCTTTTTTTTTACAATTCGGCATCTTTTCTTTTTAGATTTTGCTTTCGTTTTTTTTTTTTTAATTTTTGTTGGGAGGGGGGGGGGGGTTGCGGTAGAATATGATTTATAAATATAAGATTTTATGTTTTTAGAGTTCGATCAATTTAGTATTTTTAGCCCTAAAAATATTTCATCGCCAGCAAGATGTGCTCTAAGAGCTTAGTAAAATATGATAAACTCAATAAATTCCAAGGCAGTGTTAAGAAAACAAAAGTTAAGCATGACAAAATTTAAAATATTCATTAGATTATTAACTTGTCAACCTGCGGAAGACAGAAAAAAATAAATTTTTTTTAACTGAACTATTTCCCACTCGTATACTTGATGTGCATGTTTTCAGAATTAGAAAGTAAAAAGTTTTGATCGACAATGAAAACCATTAAATAAATTGTTGGAGATCTAACCTGATACGACCCAATTCACGATGCCCCAAATGCGTCTTGAAAAGATAATTGTTTATGGTCTATTGTTTTGTTGGGTTAAAAAAGAACTATTTAATATTGATGCTCACTGAAGTGTAGAATGTTGTAAAATCTGAAGAAATTGTACGAAACACAAGACCATTTATTGCTGTCTTAAATAGGATATAGTCAATTTACATTTATGCAAATTTTACAAAAGATAATATTTTTTCGTGTCATACAGAGCACAGTCATTTATACAAAATACACCTTTTTAAAAGAGCATTAGTCGTATTTCATAAATGATATAGTCAATAGCAGAAATGCGTCTTTTTAAAAGACCATTTGTTGCGCCAATAGGGTGAATAAACGTTTGACCGACTTAAATCCTCATTAAAAAATACTTCTTGTCTGATCATTAAAAAAAATATGATTCTCTGTGTGAACGAATGAAAAGTAAATCCAAAGCCAAATTAAAAACAACATTAAAACATAACCATTTAAATTTGTTTATAAAGGAGAGAAAAACAAACTGTCTACTGAAATGCTTATCATAAATTAAACGCTGATGTCAGATTTGTCAAGAGTGGTAACGGAAACAAACCTGGAGGTTTACAGAAGAGACGAAGGTATTTATTTTCAAGCCCCTTTTGTCTGGTGTAAATAATTACCTATGAATGCTCCCATGCCTAAA
>NC_088360.1:116696724-116724224 GCF_034508935.2 Berghia stephanieae
TAATAATAATAATAATAATAATAATAATAATAAGCCCCAGACCGTAATATTATACTGAATAGTGAGATCAACACCAAATACTATCGCACACTGACAAAACGCCCTTTTAGATTTCGGCTAGAAAATAAATCTTTATTTATCGACCGGTAAAGACAACCCACAACTATTTGAAAAATCCTAAACACAAGACTCCTGACATCAGTACTTTTGACACCACTTTAATCGATGGATATATTTGATGGTAAAAATGTTTAAAAAATGTTTTGTCAGTGTACGTCAAACTACAATAAGTATCGAATGCCAAAGAAAGTAAAGAGGCAGTAAGAAAATCAGATCGAGTAGACTAAGTGAACGTAGCTGCTATTCAATAATAGTTGTATAAACACATCAAACAATGGAATGTTTGCGATCCACTCCGGTCGTGTTAGACCACGCCTACATCTGTTTGACGTAATAGATAGGGTCTTTTTAAAAATATAAACCACGAACTTAATGACTGTGTTGATTTCACATCTAGAAAAGTTCTTTGCTTTGTTTTTTCTTTTTTTTTTCTTCTTTTCTTTCTCTCTCATTGAATTCTAGGTGAATATGAAGACAATGCTTTGTCACGAAATGAAATATAAAAAGTAATGAAAATGATCAATAATAGATAAATAAATAAAATTCCCCTTATTCATCCCATAGCAGAAATTTGTTTCTAGGGTCTATTCCAAGGGAAGAGACTGGAATAACCCAGGCGCCAGTCACAGTGCAGCGCCGCAAACTGAACTAGGGTGACTTCCTCAAAAACCACACAACGTAGCGGTTATTCGAACTCGGTACCTTTCGGGATGAAGTCTTTGCTGTACTATTGAGTTAAGCTGCCTCCTTCTTTTTTCATCTTTTAAGTAAAGATGACAGGACCTGGTATTGATAATGATAAGTTGATTATGTAATATTATTATTATCATTATTATTATTATTATTATTATTATTATTATTATATTTTCATTATTATTATTATTATTATTATTATTAATAATAATAATAATAATAATAATAATAATAATAATAATAATAATAATAATAATAATAATAATAATAATAATAATAATAATAATAATAATAATAATAATAATAATAATAATGATAATAATAATAACAATGATGATGATAATAACAGTACATTTGAAACAAACATTCGGAGGGCTTTTTAAATAGGTGAGAAAAGATTCCAACAACGAGTCTCTAAAGACCTGCGTCTAAAGCATGTTCTTTCTCTCAAGGGGTTTAAAATCTATGTTTCCAACGATGATGAAATTTAACATAGTGCCAGTGACCACCATTTTTTTCATTAGCTATAATATTATTCGTTCAACTTTAAATAGCCTCACCTGTGTGTACATTGACACCGTTGGCTCTCCCTGTGTCCCCTGTTTTGCTGTGTTTTGGTGCCACGCCACGGGTTACTGTCAGCCCTAATCGATAATCAATATTCGATCGTATTAGAACACACATCGACCCATTTGCTTGATTTCAAGTACTTTTCCTTACTGCCGAAGTCTTTTTGCTAATTCAGATAAGATTGTGTCTTCTATTGTATCCCTACATTTGTGAAATCGTTTCTTGTTCTTTCTGTTGTTTTTGATTCTTCAAAGAAATATTAATTTAATGAACTTGTACTTTTGTTGTTTGTTTTTGCTATATGTTTGGGTGTGTTTTTCTTTTTTCTTTTTTTTTTGGGGGGGGGGGGAGGGGGGGGGACGTTGGTGGTTGATACTATGACATAATCAGACACAAGAAAATGGTTTACAATAGACACTAATAAAAAAGGCAATATTGCAGATGTATGAAACAAACTTTTAGATGAAGAATGAGACTTATGGATAAATACATATTGATAAAATACACACTGAAAAGTTTGTAGATAGGTATGTAGTTATTAAGTTACGTAGGTAGGCAAGCAGGTATGTAGATGGTAGATAGGTAAACTAAGACATATAGATAGAGAGATATATAGATAGGTAGATAGATAGATAGATATATATATAGATAGATAGATAGATAGATAGATAGATAGATAGATAGATAGATGGATGGATGGATGGATAGATGAATGGATGGGAAGTTAGAAAGATAAATAGACAGATAGATAATATATGGATGGACGGATGGATGCATGGATGGATAGATTGATAGATATATGGATAGATAGATAGATAGATAGATAGATAGATAGATAGATAGATAGATAGATAGATAGATAGATAGATAGATAGATAGATAGATAGATAGAAAGAAAGATAGATAGATAGATAGATGGAGGAATGGATGGATGGATATATGGATGGATGAAAAGTTATATAGATAAATACACAGATAAATAACATATGGATGGATGGATGGATTCACGGATAGATAGATAGATAGATAGATAGATAGATAGATAGATAGATAGATAGATAGGTAGATAGATAGATAGATGAATGGATGGATGGATAGATGGATGGATGGATGGATGGATGGATGGATGGATGGAAAGTTAGATAGATACATAGACAGATAGATAATATATGGATGGACGGATGGATGCATGGATGGATATATATATATATATATATATATATATATATATATATATATATATATAGAGAGAGAGAGAGAGATATATATATATATATATATATATATATATATATATATATATAGATAGATGGATAGATAGATAGATAGATAGATAGATAGATAGATAGATAGATAGATAGATAGATAGATAGATAGATAGATAGATAGAAAGATAGATGAATAGATAGATAGATAGATAGATAGATAGATAGATAGAAAGATAGATGAATAGATAGATAGACAGATAGATAGATTGATAGATAGATAGATAGATAGATAGATAGATAGATAGATAGATAGATAGATAGATAGATAGATAGATAGATAGATAGATAGATAGATAGATAGGCAGCCATATAAGTAGACAGGCAGGTTTTTAGATGTTGTTTCATCAGTGTTTGACATTTTTCTTATCAAAAATATAGATCTCGTAAATGAAGCAGAAAGAATTCTGTACGCAATCATGTGTGTTTGCGTCTGTGTGTGTGTGTGTGTGTGTGTTTGTGTGTGTTTGTGTATGCGGGTGAGAAAGTGACAGTGAGGGAGAGAGGTAACGATTGATAGATAGATCGATAGATAGATAGATAGTTAGAGAGAAAGAGAGAGAGAGAGAGAGAGAGAGAGAGAGAGAGAGAGAACGAATTAGATGCGTTGAACTAGAATTTACAGAGAAAAATTAAGAGCGAACAGAAATATGTTTAGAAGACTCTCGTACAATTAATCTCCTCTTCTCTTTTATTATTAAATGATTGACTCATAATGTTAATTTGGACACTATTGCATGTGAGAAAAACGATAAGATCTTTTGTTGGTGGCGGTAATCTGTGTGTACACGTTTTTCACGAATTTCGTACTGATAGGAAACTTGTTTTATACATGAAAAGCAGCCATTTTCAGCTATTATGCCCGTGGAGCAAGTTTATCTCGACATATGAAGTTTTAGAGGGACAGAAACTATTATAACCTATGGATAGGACGCTAATATTTTGGAAATATAAAGTACTTTCCGTTAGATTTTACAGCCTAGCAATCCTGTCACTGCCGGGTGGTAAAAAGTGGAGAGAAAAAAATTAACCTCAACTGGATCTATTTCGTTCGTTTGCCAGTCAAGTGCTCTACAAATTGCGCTATCGTAACCCCCAACTTTTTTCAAAACAGGAATGTAATTGGAAAAAATGGTTAAAGATGCAATGCTATCAGAAGCGAAATAATTTTCAAAACAGGAATGTAATTGGAAAAAAATGGTTAAAGATGCAAGGCTATCAGAAGCGAAATCATTTTCAGGGTTTTGTCCAAATGTGCTAGGTATTTAATTGAAAAAAGTAGACAATGAAATTCAGCTCTCTGGGTGTATACACACACACACACACACACACACACACACACACACATACATACATTATAATGATAATGTTTGAAGCTTTATTGAAACCAACTCCCGAGAAATACGCTATCGAAACCATCGAAATCAGAGAAGACTCCATAACAAAGCTTTATGACCCCCAGTAAGTCGTAAAGATTGCTAACTTATGAACTGTCACGTTCATGGGGATAATTCTATCGTTCTAGATTCAACAATAAAATAATTGTATTTCATAAAAAAATGTTAACTGTGTGTGTACTAATAGCAAATCATGTGGTTTTTAATATTTGATTATTGAATTTAACTACAGGTAACATTTTACAAAATGGCTTCTTTAGCTTAGAGTGTTGTGCATTTGATTTGTATCTAAACGATACGTATGTTTTCTTACTCGTATTGCTGGATCTTTGAACTTCATGGTATGAACGACAGCATGTCTAATTTACAGCTAAAGCCCTGGGCATTTCGTTTTGTCAATGCAGCGTGACCATTGTCCACTTTTGATCCGACTACGCAATGGCTTAAGCCAAAGGTTGTAGCGCCGTATGTGTGTTAGTCCTCGACTTATAAGGGGGGTATTAGAGAGTTATAGAATGGAATGGAATGAAAAGGATTCAGGTGGATTGATTGCAGGAAATTAATATATTGTGTATTTCTATCTGAAACAGTTTGATATTGATTCAAATTCAAATGATTTGTGACTTAGATGAATGTTGAAATGTGATTGGTTATACTATAAGATTAGCTGGCCTTTTGATTTATATACAAAACCGGAGGATTAATGAGTGTTGTTGAGGATTGGCCGAGAAGAAGCTTTTAACCAGGAAATTACTGTACTTTGGATCGACACATGTTAAAAGTTTGGCCAGAAAACCCGTTTAAATATCGATCGATTTAAATGACACTCATTTAGGCAAAATTGCACAAACCTGGGACCTCGCGAAGCCCAAGGTCTGAGAGTTTTTCCCAAGATGAGGTCCATTTAAATCGAGCGATATTGGAAGGACGAGTTCCTGGCCAGATTTTCATTACGAGTTTTTTCAGAGTGCGGCAATCAACTGGTTAAACACTTGACATTTTTACTTGACCATTAATGATAAAAAGTGTGTCATTTCATTATCTGATGATGTGCAACATGTTTACTGACATATGTGTATTTAAGATAAGATGACAAAAAAAAAGATGACCTTTAATTTTTCCCTTATGAGGATCGCTATAGACAACCGAAGAAAAAAAAATAAAACAAACAATTTTTAAAAAGATAAATAAAAATTGTATGCTTAGAAATAAATGAACAAAAGGCTTAACACGACTAAACATAAAATATTCCTCACACCTCCCGAATTCATTCCCCCCCCCCCCCTCTCTCTCTCTCTCTCTCTCTCTCTCTCTCATAAACACACACACACAAACACACACACACACACACACACACACATATATATATATATATATATATATATATACATTCACGCGTTCTTCTTCTTCTTCTCTCTCAATACCAAAACCAATATATATATAGGGTTTGTTTGTTGTTGTTTTTTACATTAATTTATAAAAGAAAATTGTCTTTACATCCATTTATTTGGTGTCAGTAGGGTGGTGGTCCAAGTCTCCCAGTGGTGGTAGTTGTATACTTTTGTAGCCGTTTTTAACATTTCCCTAACACATGTCAAGAATGTTATAACCCCTATTTGGCACTGACACATATTACTGATGTTTTGCGTATACTAGGTTTATAAGATCACATAATTTGTCAAGATCACCCATTACTTTACTTATGGGAGTGTGTAGTTAAAAAGTTGTGTCCACTTTTCGAAATAACAACTTCTTTTGCTTTAACTATGTTGGCATCGCGTGGAATATAGGTCAACGTTTAACACACGTAAATTCCCTTGGTAAATAATATACACGATTCTTAAGAGAGGAATGAAATTTCACTATTAGGCGCACGCAGTATTTCCTTTATGTGTATATCATTTTCGTGTGTTCATTTTGCGACAAATAAATCTTCCTATCTCCTTACCTGAATTGTGTGTCCTTAACATGAGCGCCATGAAAGTTCTTTTTTAACCGCATCCTGAAAAATAAAAGATAGCACAAAGCCTTTTCTATATTCATGCAAGAACTCCAGTACAGACCTGCAGTTAATCATTTTTGTTACATCGGGATCTCACATTTCCAAAAACAATGATGGAGAGGAATGGAGGTCATTTTGGTCCTCTGTTTCTCATAAAAGGCCGATCCAAAATTTTCATAATTTTATCATATTCAAATGTACTTTCTCCCCCCCCCCCATCTCTCTCTCTCTCTCTCTCTCTCTCTCTCTCTCTCGATCTCTCTCACTATATATATATATATATAATACACACACAACACACACACACACACACACACACACACAGAGAGAGAGAGAGAGAGAGAGAGAGAGAGAGAGAGAGAGAGTGGCTGGGCATATTAATTTTATAGAACTTGATGTCATGTAAATGGTCCCAAGGTTTCATTACCATAGACAAAACAGATGTGAACCAAACAAAAGTGTATAACTATAGTAAGAAACATAATTTTTGCGAAATGTATTATAGGAACAGGAATAGATGATTAACTCAGATTTTTTGCAGGTTTGATAATTCGGCGATCACAAAGACGATTCAAACACCTTGATATGAAAGTCACACAGTGATTGTTTTATAAATATTGATATTGAAAAGAACAAAGAAATAAACGTGGTTATGTCTGTTACAAAATGTACCAATCATCTCACGTTCGTTAAAAATAATTCTCATTTCAAATTTACACACAGAAATTAAGACAAGGAAATTGGAACTTATATAATATAGCATAATCATGTGTCGATAGGAACAAATTAGCCACATAATTGACAGAAATCTGGTTTGGCGATATCTGAATAGAAAATCGATTGAGCAATTAATAACGTGGTGGAAAACAGAAGGTATCAATAGGCGACATATCTTTGATTAACCAGTTAACTGCCGTACTCTGGGAAAAGTCGTATTTAAAAATTTGGCCAGAAAACTCGTCCTTCAAACATCGATCAATTTAACTGACCCTCGTCTTGGCAAAAATTCCCCAACATGGGACTTCGTGAAGTCCCAGGTTTGAGAGTTTTTGCCAAGATGAGGTTCAGTTTAATCGATCGAGGTTTGAAGGACAAATTTTCTGGCCAAATTTTAAAATGCGAGTTTTTCCAGAGTACGGCCGTTGACTGGTTTATCGGGCAAATCATATAGAAGAAATTGGAGAGGCAAGTGTGGAATGCACAGGAATGAAAGGGTGGAAGGGGAGGGGGGGGGGGGGGGCAACAATCGATCTGAACATGAAAGTGATTATTGTTATCACTGCATCAATCACTCACAATTAACATACATATTGCATTTTCGGATATTTTCTAGACAATTGTAATTGACGTATTATAGTTGTTTTATAATTCAATGGCTAAAAGGCGAAAACTATCACAATTTATTGGATTCACATAAGAATCCGTTTCATTGTTCTCCGCGTGACAAGTTTGATTCCCTGCTTTCAAATAACCCAGGGACTGTTCAATATATATAATTAGTAATTCGTGACACTTAGTGTCTCGATCTGTCAACCTACCTGGTTTGACTCGAGTCAACAAGTGTAAAGTAGCCGACCCCGGTCTCTTTGGGAACCCTTGCCTTCGATTCTCTTATCGTTGACAATATCATAAATATAGGGAAATCATACCAGGTATAATATGACTATACCGAATGTCTCATTGTAGCCATAGAGGAATACCTTCAAAGTGTTTTGTCTGTCTGTGTAGTTGGACTGATAACTGATCTGTTGATAAAAACGAGAATTATCACTCAATCGAAGTTTACGACACCACTTAAGAGCTGCTACGACGAGAAGGCGAAGGTGATTGCGTGGATTGACCATCCACGTTGAAAATATTGGGTTTATCCGTTGCAAAACCACGTATTTTGATTTATTAATTACTTCTCTTCTGCAAATATTCGGCTCTAGTATGTGAGAAGTTTCTTTTGGAGTTTAGTGTGCTATTGTATTGTGCAAATTGTTCAGTTATTGATCATGCATTGTTTCAAAATGGCTTGATAGTGACGTGATAAAAAGACATTAATTATAGATCAATCAAGTGAATATATTTGATTAAGTATGAGCGGAACAGGCCGCAAATGTCAAATGAGTGTATTCTATAACTAAGCTAAGGCTGAATTTTGTCAATATTCTGGAACGCACACTTGGATTTACGCAAATGATAGGATTTTGTAATCACCAATGAATTATGCTGCTGTAACTTAAAACATGGCTACGGATATAAAGATTACAGTCAAGGCACAAACCTTGGTAATACATTTTTGTTTTTGTTGTCATTTTTGTTAGTCCAGAGAACTATCATCATCTCCGTCCTTGTATTCGAGTTTCTACTCATCTTACTCTTCCTTCTCCTGCTCACCCTTCTTCTTCTTCTTCTTCTTCTTCTTCTTCTTCTTCTTCTTCTTCTTCTTCTTCTTCTTCTTCTTCTTCTTCTTCTTCTTCTTCTTCTTCTTCTTCTTCCTCTTCTTCTTCTTCTTCTCTCTACAACAACAACTACTACCACTACTAATATTACTACTACTACTATTACTACTACTACTACTACTACTACTACTACTACTACTACTACTACTACTACTACTACTACTACTACTACTACTACTACCTACTACTACTACTACTACTACTACTACTACTACTACTACTACTACTACTACTACTACTACACTACTACTACTACTACTACTACTACTACTCTACTCTACTACTCTACTACTACTACTACTACTACTACTAATAATAATAATAATAATAATAATAATAATAATAATATAATAATAATAATATAATAATAATAATAATAATAATAATAATAATAATAATAATAATAATAATAATAATAATAATAATAATAATAATATATAATAAATATAATAATAATCATAATAATAATATCAATACTACTACTACTACTACTACTACTACTACTACTACTACTACTACTACTACTACTACTACTACTACTACTACTCTACTATCACAACAACTTCTTTTTCTGTTACTACTCCTGCTACTACTACCATTATTATTATTATTACTAATACCACTACTACTATCACTGCTAGTAGTACTGTTATCATCATCATCATCATCATCATCATCATCATCATCATCATCATCATCATCATCATCATATCATCATCATCATTATCATTATTATTATTATTATTATTATTATTATTATTATTATTATTATTATTATTATTATTATCATTATTATTAAAAATAATAATAATAATATTTTTATTATTATTATCATTATTGCTACAACAACAATTACCACTACTACTACTACTACTTCTTCTTCTACTACTACTACTACTACTACTACTACTACTACTACTACTACTACTACTACTACTACTACTACTACTACTACTACTACTTGTTATTATTATTATCGGGTTTTTTTGGATCGCCTTCTTTATAAGATTATCAAAGTGTTGCCGCACTCTGTATTAACACATTTTAGGTTTGGCCAGATATACTTCAAGAATCCATCTTTTTAAAAACCATCAATTTCAAGCCTTCTTTGAAGTCTCAGATTGGAGACTACTTTTTAACAGGTCGAAGGTCATTCTAATCGGTCGATATTTGAGGTGAAATTTATCTGGCTAAAATGGTATGAATATTTTTAGGAAGACTGCAACAGGACTGTATACTTTATCATGGAGCATTTCATTTGTCTACCTTATATTATTGTAGGTTTCCCTAAAGATTGAGTTAATGAAAATCTTTGAGAACTCATATATAACAAAGGGTGTAGAAACCGTCAAGCATATATAGTGGGAATTTTTGGGCATCTGTGCTGAAGGCAAAGTGGGGGTTGGGGATACATTCCTGAGGATGAGCTCCGGTAGACCTTATTTTAAAATACTTACCTCCGCGTGCAATGGTACTAATGTTGTACGATATCTTAATTCCAATCAAAGAGGAAAATCATAGTCTGAGAGTTAGTGATAGATAGTACTTTGCAGAATAGACTATAAAACTCAAATTCAAGAAAATTCCCAGTGTGCTGAATTGAAATTGCTGTCGGAGGAGCACGCTTTAATCCCTCCCTAACCCGCAAAGAGACGTTTCTGAAATACTTGACGTCTTTAGTGGGAGAGAAGTTGATGATGAAGATGATGATATGACGGTTACGATTACGATGATGATGATGATGGTTATGGTGGTGGTGATGGCGGTGCTGCTGCTGCTACTACTGCTGATGGTGGTGGTGGTGGTGGTGGTGGTGGTGGTGTTGGTGGTGTGGTGACGATGATAATGATGTGTTGTTGCTGATGACGATGCTAATGTTGATGATGATGATGATGATGATGATGATGATGATGGTGATGATGATGATGATGATGGTGGTGGTGGTGGTGGTGGTGGTGATGGTTGTGGTGGTGGCGGTGATATGTTAATCATAATTTTAATGTTCATAATGGTGATGATATTGAGAAATGACAAAATGTAATTTGTTACCATAACAACACCTTGTTTGTTTTTCAGGAGGAGTTTCTCGTCCACGACCCACTATTTGTAGAATTCTTCAATGCCTTCTTATCTCTACCGGTATGTATTTATTGTTAGTAGACTATGGGAAATGAAATGTAAAGAACTGTTACATTTTTTGCTTTAGTTATAGAAACGGTTATTTATCATTTCTACTATTATTAGAATGTTTAATACATTTTAAGATCGTTAATTGGCATTGAAGGTTAGCAAAGGTATTCGACTATTGAGCAAACGCAGCTGATTTGAATTTGGCCTTTAGAGATTTTTTCTGACCCATATATTCCCCCCCCCCCCCCCCCCCCCCCCCCCCCCCACACACACAATTAAGTGATGAATCTCAATTAGATCTGTCAGAAAGTAGAGTTTTACATTGTAATATTAATTCATTACTTCCCCTTCCCCGGTCATACCGTTAAACTCAACTTGAGCGTATACTAAATCAATGATAAAATTATCCTGCGACTTGTAAGATGTTTTGATTAAGTAAAGTGGATATTACTTACTTAATCCTCTTCGGGCCTTGAGGCACATAGGGCATCCACCAGACATCTCCATTTTTTGCGATCGGCTGCTTTTGCGGTGGCTGTATTCCAGGACAGGCCTGCTTCCTTTAGTTCTTTCTCCATGGTTCTTCGCCAGGTTTCTTTGGGTCTTCCCGCTTTCTCTTCCCATCTGCTGTCCAGTACAAGGCTGTCTTGGGAAGTGACCCTTTTTCCATTCTGGCCACATGACCCAGCCAACGCCATCTTCTTATTTTTATTTGGCTATCAATGCTAGTGCAGTCAGCTTTCTTTAATAGATCCACTGTTCTTATTTTTGTAGGCCAAAATAAATTAAAAATTCTTTTTAAACACTTGTTCTGAAAGGCTTCTAGTTTCTGTATTAAGGAGGATGTCATTTTCCAGCTTTCACTTCCATAAAGCAGTACACTTAAAACATTGCTCTTGTATATTTTCAGCTTTGTCTTTCTCATTATTTGCTTTGATTTCCAAAAGTTTTTCAGCATGCCGAAAGCCTGGTTTGCCTTTTGAATTCTGTGCTTGATATCGTGTTCTGCATTTCCGTCGTCTGTTATTTTGGATCCGAGGTAGGAGAACTCTGTTACCTCTTCAATTATATGTTCATCTATCCTAATTTCACTGTCATGTTTTGGATTCACCCTAATGTACACAGTCTTATCGAAATTTATTTTCAGTCCAATTTTCGAGGCGTTCTTGTGTAATACGTTTAGTTTCTCTGAGGCGTCTCTGTGTGTACTGGAAACTAACGCGATATCATCTGCGTAGTCTATATCTTCCAGAAAGGATGTCAGTGTCCAGCGAATGCCTCTCTTCTTACCATCAATTGTATTTTTCATGAGCCAGTCTAGACCCAGGATAAACAGAAGCGGGGAGAGTATGCAGCCTTGTTTTACACCAGTTGTTACATTAAAGCTGTCTGTTAAATTGTTACCACAGATCACTTGGCATTGGTAGTTGCTGTACATTGCTTTGATTAGGTTGACTATCTTCATCGGTATACCATAATGGCGGAGTATTTTCCACAGGGACTCTCTGTGTAAGCTGTCAAAGGCTTTTTCAAAATCGACAAAAATGGTGTAGAGGGGGCTGTTCCATTCAATGCTTTGCTCCATGATTTGTCTCAGGGTAAATATGTGGTCACTACATGACTTCCCTTTTCTGAACCCTGCTGCTCTTTTCTAAGAATGTTTTCAATGTGAGGTTAGATTCTTTTCAGAAGGATTCTATTAAAAATTTTGCTCGTTACGGACAGGAGTGTGATTCCACGCCAGTTAGCACAATTTCCTAGGTCTCCTTTCTTGGCTATTTTATGGATGATGCCTTTCTGCCAATCCTCTGGTATTTCTTCCTTTTCCCAAATGTTGGTGAACAATTTACTGAGAATTTTGGACATTTCTTGCGAGTTCGCTTTAAGCATTTCCGCACTGATTTTGTCAATACCTGGGGCCTTGCCATTTTTTTGTTGTTGTATTGCCTCGTGCACCTCATGCTCAGTGATTGGACCAAGATTAACCTCTACGTCCATTTCTGCTTCTGGGATATCTGTGTAAGAAGATGGGTCTGGTCTGTTCAGAAGGTTTGCGAAATATTCTCTCCATCTTTCAATTTCTCCTTTTCGTCTGTGATGACACTACCATCTTGGGATTTTAATGGTTTCTCTTGACCATAACTTCTGTTTCCCGAGAGCTTTTTTGTGATTTTGTATAGTGTTTGTGTGTCTTGTCTTACAGCTGCATTTTCTGCTTCAGTTGCTAAATTTTCTGCAAAATCTCTTTTGTCTTTCCTTGTGGATTTTTTCACTTCTTTATCCTTCAATGAGTATTCACTGGATAGCCTTTCTTTCAGTCGGGGGGATTTAGCGTTCAGGAGATTTAGTTTGATTGATTTTCTTTGGTTAATGAGCTCCCATGACCTTGCTGATATCCAATTCTCTGTATTGGATTTATTGTGTCCTAAGTGTTCAGTGGCACTTTCCTGCATGACGTGGTTGAAATCTTGGATTGTCATGTTTGTAATATCTTGTATTGCACTGAATTTGTTTCTTACTGAGATATTGAAATTGTTTTGGATATCTGGGTTTTTCAATTTATCTGTGTTGAAACGTTTCTCCTTCTGTTTTGCTATTTTTGTTTTCATCAATTTAGTAGAGATTTTGGCTGTGACAAGATGGTGGTCACTTCCAATGTCTGCCAATCGTCTGACTCTGACATCGTTTAAGCTGCTCTTCCATTTTCTGTTGATAATTATATGGTCTATCTGACTTTCTGTTTTCCCATCTGGTGATTTCCATGTCAATTTGTGGATGTTTTTGTGTGGGAAGAAAGTTCCACCAATAATGAAGTTGTGCTCTTCACAAAATTCTGCCAGTCTGCTTCCATTGTTGTTCATTACCCATATGCCCTCCTTTCCAACGGACTGATTTGTTTGTGTATTGCCAACTCTAGCATTAAGGTCTCCGATGATCATGAGCATATCATGTCTTGGAATGTTTTCAACGGCCATTCTAAGAATATCGTAAAATTCTTCTTTGTTTTCTTCATCTGAATCCTCTGTAGGTGCGTAGCATGTGAGGATTGATAGCTTGGTGTATTTTGAGTTGTGTCTTGTGTATAAAAGTCTTTCACTTATCGGTTTCCATTCCAATAGTGACTTGTTGTTTTGCCTGGCTATCAGAGGGCAACACCTTCTCTGTGTTGGTCATCCTTTCGTCCTGACCAAATGATCAGTTCGCCATTTGAGAGTTGGCGCTTCCCAGCTCCTGTCCATCTTGCCTCTGATATGCCTAGCAAATCGATCTTGTAGTTCAACATCTCGCGCTGGGCTTGTGCCAGTTTTCCTGTTTGATATAGGGTCCTAACATTCCAGCACGAGACATTGAGCTTGCGTTTTGGTGACAACAGATCTGCAATCTGGTCGGGGGCGTCCTTTCGGCTTTGACCTCCTACCGTCATGAAGCCAGTATTCTGGTCCGCTTCTCTGCTGCCGCCGGTTGTGGATTTACGTCTGGTTTCTGTTTCTGTAACAGTTTGTTTTTTATGAGGTGGGTTGTTAACCCTACGCTCAACCCCCATTCCTGGAGGGCCGGTGGATTACTCTTCGTCTGATCTCTCTCCTTTTTTCTCTTATTAGAGGTCCGAGATTCGAGATACGCAAGCCCTCCCACCACGACAAGGTGATAATCCGTCGGGAGAGAAAGTGGATATTGCGCGATTTAAATGCTCAACTTTTTTTAATATCGTAAAACCATTATACATTTTACAGCATTGCCCTCAATATGCATGCAATGGTTAAAGTGTTTTAATGTACTTAGCACCAGAAAAGCGTCCTATTGAAATGTTAGCAAGTAAGTCTTCTCCCTTTAATACTACTTAGACCGTCTCCATGGACTTAAAGGACTCTTTGTTATATCCGGTATTATCGACGTGCACTTATTTTGCAGATCTGATAACCTTATTCATTATGGACCCATTCTTGTAATGGAAACCACAAAATAATAACGCAAAATATTGTCCATTACAACAATGTTAAACTAGGCCCATAAGTAGGTTCGGGTGTCAGACCGGCATATATGTACAAGTCGGGTATTATAAAAGGCTTTAAAATGTCATTTCAATTCTTCACTCCAAGCTAACACTGCAGCTCGGTCGGCATTGTAATTTTATTATTTAATGGGATATAACCTGATACACAGGTGATCTGATTTATTTCCCTATCAAGCAATCACACCTTTCATGAGAATGTGTTAATTCCATTTTTTTTTCATGTGATTTCTAATCAATACCAACACGATCGTAATTCTTCATACATTTTAAATGCAGGTCCATGTTTTATACTGTTCAAGTAGAGTGTGATCAGACGATTGTTTCTTTATTTCCTTGTATTGTATTTTCTATTCAAAAGAGTGAGATACTATGTCCTACATGTTAAGTGCGGCTACGTGGTCTACTGGTATGGCACTCGCCTTCGGATTGGAAGATCTTCGGTTCGAGCCCCGAGTGGCTTACAGTTGAGTCCTTGGAAAAGGCTCTTTACTCATATTCTCTTATCGTACTCAGGTGTAATACGAGTACCTGGCCGTTAACAACATTGTCTCTGTCAGAAACAAATATAATATCGCCTGACAAGCATCATGTCTCGTCCTACCTGTCACATTTTGCTTTTGGCTAGGGATCCTTTGTAAAGTGCTTTGAGCACGTTTAGTGGACATTGCGCTAAATAAAAAAGCTTAAGTCAAAAAGATCAAGCTCAAGATATATCTGAATATTCGAATAAAAATCTGTATATGTATTCTTATAAGTGTTCAGTTATTATTATGGCAAGATTGGTGCAAGTCAGCAGTTAAGATTTTAACCAACCCTGTAATAATTAATCTGACAGATTGTATCCCAGTTTGCTCGTTTATTGCATTAAATTACATGGCACAATGACAAAACGCATTTTCAAAATTTGTAAAGAAAATGATTCCTTATCTTCATTAGATGTCCACCGACCTATAAAAACCTTCAAATCCTGACGCTGCATTTACCGACCAAAACATTAAAAAAGTGTTTTGTAATTGGACAGCAAAATAATAACATTGTTTTAAAAGTTTCAGGTTTAAGATTTTTTGACAAGCCAGAGGTCATCATATTCTAACGATCTGTGCAGCAAAATGTAGGATTTCATTTGTTAAAAGGTAGCCTTAACGTATGGTCAAGAAATTAACTTTAAAAAGAAACGTATATAGCGCTCCCTTTTTGTTATTCGGTAAATGTGAATATCCCCGAAACAACCTAACTTTCAGACCTCAGTATTGTCCTGAAATAAAGTGAAGAAAGTATTAATCATCAACAACAGAATGAGTCTGAAATAAAACTCTTAATATTCTTGACAATTATTTGACTTCACATCAAACAAAATTAATATCGAGGTAAAGTCCACAAAATATTTCCATTTAAGAAAAATACTAGACCGTCATTCAATTCTGAACAGATTCGTCTATGAAAAATAACGTTTTCTTTCAGATTATCATAATTAGAATAATAAAACACAGACGTGGCTGATAAAATTAGTAGCCCACTCGTTTCTTTCAGGCATTGCTTTTTGTTGAGACAAAACCTCTATAATGCAATTTCAATTTTTACGAATAACGTTGTCGTCGAATAACTTTCCCTCAATAAGGTCTCAATGGGTTATGCTAATGGGTTCTTTGTGACTTGAAAAGAGTTTTGAAAAGCAAATGATTCATATAATAAGAATTTTTTGAAAACAAATGAATCAAAAGTTGGATGTGGAAATAAAAAAAGGGCTGAGGATAGAATCGTCAACTGAAGTGTGTTAATTTGTTTAAGATAATGTTTTCATGATTATTGTCGGTGTTATATTTTGTAGATGCATTGCATGAAGCACAAATTATAGATAGTTCGAAGATGACGTCACTCAGGTCTTTGTTATTGTTTTTTTGTTTGCCATCCGCGTTTATGAGTAATTCTCACTAAACTGTATTAACCAGACTATAACCAATCATGGTTACACCTCGTTTTGTGTGTTGGCCAGTTATACTTCCGGATGGCAATTTTGTGAACTACTTAGCCAAGTGCATACTATTTATATGTCTTAACAATTTCACTTTCTCAGGCATTTCCTGAACCAGTTTGCTTTAATGTGGACACTGGTGGCTTTGAGGTGGTCAGCGATGGGCGTCAAAGGTTGGCCAAACAAATCAAAGAAGCTGTCCGATCTCAAAACTTTACACCAAAGATATACAGACTGGCACGTAAACATGCCTTCTCCGACATGCCTCTCATCCCCATTGAGGACACGGAAGGACCAGAAGGCGTCAAGATTGATACGACTTACAATGTCACCGTAAGGAGTAGAGAATGATTATCATTATTTTATCATTATAATTATAACATTTGCTGTATGATATCGAATCCTTGTCTTTACAAATATCTACGTATCTCTCACTCTCTCTCTCTCTCTATCTCTCTCTTTCTCTCTCCCTCTCTATCTCTCTCTCTTTCTCTCTCTCTCTCTCTCTCTCTCTCTCTCTCTCTCTCTATATATATATATATATATATATATATATATATATATATAATATATATATATACATGGTAAGATTTTTCTCTTTGGTTTGCTTGATGAACATTTTGAAAAAAATCGGCAGAATTCTGCAACCAGACTTGTATTGAAAAAAATAAAGAAACCAAACCATATCATAACTCCTTTTATGGTGACTTTGTTATGGACTCCAGTCAATCGAATATGATATAATCGAATGCAAGGTTAATAGAACTTTTTTTTTAATGCCGAAATAATTTTGCCCGCAATACTTAACATATTTCAAATTGAAAATGCAATGTTTTTGTATATTCTCTTTAACAATGTCATCCTCTCAACTCATACTCGTCATTCATGAAACATTGTTGACAAAGGGGAAACCCGCAACGTCTATATTATTTGTAAAATGACTTAAATTTAAGTTTCTATTCTATTCTTTTATCTTTAATATACTATATATAATTACGCACGAATTCGTTGAAAGAAGGTCAAATAGATTTGCCTAATTACCATCTTCCAGCGACTCAACACCTAAATTATATCTATGGATATTGCATCATTAGGTGACCGCTTGTTTGAATCCGCAGTTTCAATGGAATTTTATGCCTAGGCAAATCAGAAAAAAGGAAACGTTTGTTATTTTAAAAAACTTCATTAAAACATTTTTGTTGATGCAATATTTTCATTCTAAACCACCTTATACTACCGCATTTGACAGCTGATGTGATATTTACATTTTTTAGCGATAGGTATGCCTTTGGTGTGTTAATAGTGAGCTCTTTGACATACTTTTGTTTTGAAACATTTGTTGTTGTTTTTGCAATTAAAGAATAGATATTTATATATAAATGAATTTCTGAAAGTAAGAAGTACACACGTAAACTTGTAAATATCTAGATAGTTTCGTTTATTGAAACTAAGCTTGTTTAGTTATATAAATCTCATGAAATCAGAAAGTAGCATTCTAAATATCAAGTAGTGATTTGTATTTGTATACTTACCATCTACCAGTAAACAACTTTGTATCCCCCATACCAGGTACTAAACAAAGACCAAGGCATTTATTGGATTAAAGCAGAACGGCTGCCCATCTTCTTGGAGAGCGAGTTTTATTTCCAGTACAGATTAGCTAAGGTCATCTCCCAAGCTAGACTTTTTAATGAGGAAAAAGACTTCGTAGTCATGAAAATAGACTTCACGCCTCGCCAGAAGAAAGTCAAGAAATCGGTAAGGTCGATGTTACTAGTTTTGTACTATCTAATGGTATTTCTGTTATCTTAGCAGCCTTGAGTTTTGATGAGCGATTTTTTTGTGTGTAACGATGAAAGTAAAAAATAATTTCGTTAATTTTGAATAATTGTTTGCAGCTTTGGAATTGTCTTTAAAACACTAGCTGATCAGAAGAAAAGATAATGAATAAGAGTGTTAACATTTATTTTATCGTGAATACATTCACTTCCAAAATCGTAGACCATTTAGCATATCTTTCCTGATATATGTGATAAAAAAATATCAATCATTACCATTGCATAGGCGAAAAGTGACAAAGAAATATTCAAAAAGCACACAGTCTTTTATCTCATTCTAAAATACACAATTTAGAACATCCAAGGTATATTGGCAAAGATCTCGGCAGAAATAAGGTAAACTTTCATCAGATTGTGGGATCGTTAAAACGACGGAATCACGAACAAAACATACTAAACACTCGTTAAAACATTACAATTATTTGACCCGGATATATCAAATAAACAGAATATTATTGTAGTGTCTTGATGAATGTTGATTACATTGAATTTTCAAGCCTTGTTTACCTGATGTGATTTTTGATTATTATGTCTTAGTTCGAATCCACAGGCTTTCGAAGTAAATGCTATTTCAAGGAGGTAGGGGGGGGGGGTAATCTCATATTACTTGCTTGAAGGCGACCTGAACATTTAAATAAAATGAGAAACCATACATTTTTCTATTAAGGATACCATAGACGATAGCTGAATTTTTTATGGTCTTGTGGTTTACCGCTCGTCAAAATAGCGATAAGTGCCTAGTTTGGCTCAAAGCTAAATCAAAATCTTTACTCAAATTCTCTCACCGCACATGTGTAAAATGAGTATGGCCGATATCAGAGTTGTATCTGTCGAAATATATATAGAATAGCGCCTTACAGGCGTCATGTCTCAACTTACATTTCGAGTTTCGCTGTTGGCTTGGGATCCATTGTAAATTGGTATGGCCACGTAAAGTGGATATTGCGCTTTAAAAAAATCTCACGTAAAAACTCAGGTATTTAAGGATATTATGTTGTTCACTCTGTTGTCACACAGAAATACTCACCATATACCAAAGCAAGCGTTTGGTAAATTATCACGACTTTGATGTTGACAGGTTGAAGTGCCTCCCCCTAATTTGGAAGATGTTATAGTCAAGCAAATGTTTGTCAGCTTTGGGGATGTGAAAGGAGCAGCTAAAGAATCTTGGTTCACGCAAGCCAAGGAAGGAATCAGCACCAACCCAAAGTTTACCACTCTGACACCCATAGCTAGCAGTGAGGTGACCAAGGATAATACGTCTGAACATGAGCAGAAAACGCGTCCTAAAAGCTCTGTTTTCCGAAGTCCATACTTTGGTGTCTACGCCCCTGGTTTGTATTGCGATATTTAAAACTGTCCGTACTGTAGAATATACATATCATTCAAAATCCCATTTAAAGAAATTCATCGTTGTTGTCCATTGGCATTCTTTGTTAATTTGACTCATTTTCGTGAATGTAACTCACTTCAATCATATAGGCATTGCTTATGCGTACTTTGAACGCCGCGTCTTATCATTAATTTCAATTTCGTTGGCTTTTCTTTATCCTTCTTCCCATCTCTCCATCTCTCTCTCTCTCTCTCTCTTTCTTTCTCTCTCTTTCTCTCTCTCTCTGTCTCTCTCTCTGTCTCTCTCTCTCTCTCTCTCTCTCTCTCTCTCTCTCTCTCTCTCCCTCTAGCCTTTGTCCAATAAATGACAGGCACTCTAGGAAAATGGTTTACATAACGCTTAAAGTACTTTCAAGATCGGCTAATAAAAGGGGATGATTGGAAAAATCATCTTGAGTCAATTAATAAAAAGGACATATTTATACAAAATCTCTGAACAGAAATGCTTAGAATTATAGGTATGGTATTTACAATAAAACGCGTTTTAAGATTTTTTATATATCATTTGTTCATCTTTTATACAGGATTGGTCGGTCCCGGAGAAACTGAACCGCCGATTAACGATGATGATGTCCTGAACAATGATATGTTCCGTAAGGTTGAAGACCGTCCTTTTACACCCAGGCCTGCTGACAAAATCCATCGATCCACGCGCAGTGTCAGAAAAACTGTCAATAACGGCGTTGAAGACGTAGAGCAAATGCTCAAGCCAGGATCTTTAGTTTACGTCTTACCAAAGCAGGACAACACCGGAACCGACTCAGACAGCGCCATTGGCGAGACAGATGTCAAGGATGATGAAGAATTGGAGAAAAGGATGAACATGCAGCCAATCATAGATGATATATACCAAGACGTGTCATGGGACGTAGCACCCAGCATTGCTCTAAATTCTGTCAATGAATTTGGATCTGTTATAGTCGGAGCAGTTATGAAAAAGACACTGGCGGATGTTTTGTCTGTGAGTGAGTCAGTTATCTTGCAGGATCCAGAAATTAGTGAGATCTATCCAAAAGAAGAGCTGACTTGTATAACAGTTAATGACTTGGATAAATGTTATGTTTATAGAAAAGATGATTCAGATGAAGAAAAACCCGATGCAAAAAAACACGTCTCGGATATGGTCAAACAAAGAGGTTACCAGCAAGTCATTAAAGAAGCAGAAGAACCATCAGTCCTTGTGCCCTCTTTACAATCAAAGAATCGCCATGCTCGTTGGAATAGAGAGATAAAGAAGTCGGCAGAAGAGGAAAGTGATGCAGACTCACTACTAGACAGTGATGAAGATTTTGAGGAACAGGACATTCATTTTAGGCGCAAGAAGGATAAATGGTACAACTTGACAAGCATGAAAGGAATCATGAACTTCAAGAAGTTTCTATCCGGAACGCCTGGAGAGAAATATTGGGAACTCTGGATGGATATTGACAAAGGAAGGCTAATACACGACGAGGAAGAAGAGATCAAGTGAGAACAAACATTTGATATGAGTAAAACACTGACGTAAACTGATAAAACGCCTCTCCCCATTTTAACAAAAATGTTGTTTTTATATCAATGTTTTATTAAGGTCCACCACCTTGTCAAAAATTTTAAAACCTGAAACTTTGAGGGTTTTGTGATTTTTGAAAAGTTGAGTTCATTTTTCATAAATATATAAAATCCTAGCCACAATGAAAAATAGTGCGTTTCGTCAGTCAAAAGTATATCGAATAAAAACATGTATTTTAAGTTTTAAGTTTTCAAATTTAATGTAACTGAAATAATTGTTAATGATTGTTTACAATATCAAATTATGGACATAAATAAAGGGTGCTTATAAAAAAAGTTTCCAATGAAAGATAGACCATGGGCTATCAAAATCAGGATTTAGTAAGTAATGAAAGTGTCAACATTAATTCGGACGTTACATTTCAATGTTAACATGTTTTAGAACTGTTTTATCACCCTAATAGTCTTCATCCAGAACAGTAATTGATAAATAATATATTGTTATTCTGTCCTTTCAATCATTTAGTTATTCCATGTACATGCGAGGAAAATACCACAAACAAGGCTCTCACTTCGAACTGTCCAAAGAGGACAAAATAAAGCTTGGTTTAGAAAGTCCTAGCTCATGGCACCAAGAACATTTGTTTCAAATCCAGGGTAAAGTGATGGAGCCACTAGTTTTGTATTGGTAAGTTGATATTGACTCCAGACAATTATTTATGTAAAATCTGTTTGATAAAACAAAATCTGTGACCCATCATCTTGTACAGGCATTATGTGGTAGTGAGCTTGGTATACTGGAAATGTGAATCTGTTGTAAAATCATCAAAATAAGATCAAATTTGTAAGCTTTCTTGAGTAAAGTGAATATAACTGCTTAAAGTGAAAAAATGAAATAAACCCTAAAAAGTCCACGTTTTGTAACTGTGACTTCAGTCCATGTATAGTATATCAGTTCAGGCAGTGATGAGAACGATATCGAGTTACACTCTTAACACCATCAAATAATGGCATCTCTAATTCCTCTGCCCCCCCCCCCCCCTCCTTTCTCTCTTTCTCTCTCTCTTTTTTTTAGGGCACCGCGTTATTTACTGAAACATCTACTTCAGACGGACCCTGATAAATACTACATGTACAGTGCCATGAAATCGTTCCAACCACAAAAAGAGTCCCATCCCGAGCCTATGACCAAGTCACTTATTCCCCTCAGACCCAAGTCATGCTGCCCCAGGACTAAACGTGGACAAGGGATTGAGGAGGTTTGTTTCGATCTCAGTCTACACTTTGAAGTAAAACACGTTTCAGAAAATAAGTCCTTTAAAGTCATGAGGCCCATGTAGCGGTCTGTGACCGAAATATAAGTCCCGAGTTCGAGTCCTGCTGTAGACGACGCATAAAATTGAATCATTGGAAAGGCTCTTTATTCATATTCTCAGTCATACTCGTGTGTACAATTAGTACTTCCCCTATAAAAGCGTTATGTCTCATTTTATACGTCTCGAGTAGTGACTCTTAATGAAGCACTTTTTGGATATTTAATGGATATTGCGTTAAATGAAAGTTCAAGTTTGTGAGCTGGAGTTTGTCGTGGTTCCTCTATAGATAATAGTTGCTCACCATCATTTAGAAAAGATGTTTGTTTATCTCGCAAATTCCTCTCCGTCGGTGTTAACAAACCAAGCCAATAAAAACAAATATATTATGTAAAGTTTTCTTTGAACAACAGTTAAAATTCTCATTCGTAAATGACGCGATTGATGAGTTTTTATCTCATTCGCTGAATAAGTCTGTTTTCCTTTTCTACATAACGACAAAAATATAAGGCATAGTATATTTTCCCCATTACTTGAACATCATTTCATAAATTTATTACATGAATTACGTAACTTATAAAGACTATATATTCTCTGCGCACTTCTTGTTCCCAGTTTTTTGAAGTTATTCTACCATCTGAAAAGAAATGCTAAATTCATTATTAACATTGCAAATTTAAAATAAAACTAAGCTGTGATATTAACCACTATCTACTTTAAATGGTTTCTTTTATGACTGGCACCACAGATTGCTATTTTCTCTGACCAAATATTTACAATATTATTTCGTTTCCATTGCAGATGAGCGCATTGAAAAATAGAATAAATCAATTTAAATCAAATGAAGTAGAATTAATCACTAGTCCAAAAGTCGGCAACAGACGGAACTATGGAGACGATACTATAAAGAGACTAGCAGATACGCCTACAGCAAAGTATTTAGGTATTCAACCTCCTGCTGAACCAAAACAAGCCACGCCTAAGACTGGAACAAGTTCAAGACCACCAACCGCCAACTCTCATCGCAGCTCAACAGGCACATCAAATCTCCAATTCTCCAGAAAAGCTAGCATTTCCAGATCCAATACTCCAGAGTCAAACATGGAAAGAAATTCCTCTACTAAAGTAGTCAAAAGATCAAGTACAGCGGACGTGGGTTCCTTTGTCGGGAAACTGCCGGGAATCTCAAGCAAACTTAAATCCTCTATGTCAGCAGGTCGGGTCAGGGCTCACAGAAACGAAAGCGAAATGCTCGAGAGATGCCGGTGCAAATCAGCCGTCGGGGCTACCACAACACCGACTGTAAATACAAAGCCCTCTCTAAACCTGGAGGATTTTGCTACAAGAGTGTCCATTGTGTCACCAACAGGGGTTACCGTCCCATGTTCTGCCAGGAATCTGAAAGGAATTTTGGGCGAGGATTATGTGGAGCAAACGGCTTCGGGCGAGATCCTTGGTCCTGTGAAAAAACCTCGTGACCTGCTTTCTCCGAAATTGCGCATTTTGGATACGAAACAACAAAGATCACGACACGCTTCGGCTGTTAATAGGTAATTTTGTTTATTGTAATTTGAAGCGATTAGTCAAGTCGTTTAGTGATATGGAATTTAGCTCAGAGAGCTGTTCTTATTGTTGTTGTTGATCTGTTGATGATGACGATTATGATTATGATGATGGTGATGATAATGATGATGATGATGATGATGATGATGATGATGATGATGATGATGACGACGACGACGACGACGACGACGATTAAAATTATGTTGATGACCATTTCAGAGATAAGAATAGCTCGATAAAAGATATTTAATGTTTACTTAAATAACAATACATAATAGATAATGCTGCTGCTGCTATTATTGATGATGATGATGGTGATGATGATGATGATGATGATGATGATGATGATGATGATGATGATGATGATGATGATGATGATCTGAATAAAATAACCCAAGGAGACACAAAAAAGAATGGCTGAATGAATTCTATTTATATAGTGCAAGTACACCATTAAATCGTTAACAATTTGTTTCAATTGATAATACTTCCTCTATGTTTTTAATATGTATCATTGATTTAAATCAGGTAGAAGCATGTGACGACTGTTACTCATTCTTTCCATAAAGCTGTATCAAATGTTTGTTTGGTTTTTGTTTCCTCACTCTCAAAAATGCATTTATATTTTAGAACTGAAAGTAAAGAGTTCGAGAAAGTGACATTTTACCGCGAAGATTCCATGGACTCGAGCAAAGTGTGTGATTCCCGACCCACATCTGGGTCGCGACACGGCGGGGTGGACATGAGTAAAATTCTGGACATGACGGATTGTGCCTTTATGGGTAGTGAGAGGATGGAAATGTTGTTGCAGGCTCTTCACCACGACAAGGAAGCTGGACGAGCTTTTAGAAAATTCATGGAGAAGGATGAAGAGAATCAGGTACCTTTATCGATTTCAATCTATTTTACAGATCTAAGTGTGGATATATCTTTAATTTATTTATCATTAACTGAACTTAGGAAGATTATATTTTCATTTTTTTCTTTTCAGGACTTCACCATGCAAAGACAATCATTTTTGTAATTAATGTTAAATCTTGGAGTTGATTTATTTTCCTTACTATGAAGAGGCAGTAAGCTCCACTCCTTAATGACATAATTCATATATTATGAATGACATCAACAAAACCCAATTTTAATTTTTGATATTTGATTATGTTTTGCCATTTTAAAATAAACCTCATCATACAACCGCATAACATCGAAATTATGAATCTCTATTCTCATAAATATAAAAGATCCAATGATACAATCTTTATTTCAGTTAAACGTTCTTTTTATCCTTGTGGATTTTAAAAATAAAACGATAGCACCTTTGCGATAAAACTGTATGAGGAGGAGCCATTAAACTAGAGGTCACAAGTAAACCATTGTCTTTGCCTGATTTGTTTACGATACTTCCTTTTCAGATGCGAATTAGTTGTCATCTATACCATTAGCTCCCCGAAGCATGAGAGGGATTGTCCTAGTAGATAGTTTCCATTTTTTTTTCGGTGACGTAAAGAATGAAATCGTCTCAAGTGACGTTACAGGAGGTCGACCGCAGGCTCTTTATCCGACATAAATTTTTGTTAACCGATTTAAGATTTCAAAATAATTCAAAATCCGTATTATTTAGGAATGGTTAGGTAATAACAAAAGAAGGCCAAAACGCCTTGTGTTGAAGGCCACGGGATGACTTTCTGCATTTCTACAGTGCAGACTTTTGTACCATTAATATTGTGACGAACTGTCTGTTTCAGCGTCAACATCGTGTTTTCCAGAACAATATCATAATAGGATCATATTGTTCTGAAGAACTCGATGTTTATGCTAATTTATTTTTGGTTTTCTTAGGAGGCCCTGATATCTCATTTGGTAGGATACCGACAAGCATGCAAATGATCAAATTTCATATCCGTTACTATTGTTTTATTTTCGCACTTTGTCCAACTAAATAAGATCGATGGCAGGTTTGATATATTTGGTTGAAGTATTTCAACACAGGACAGTGTCATATACAAAGCTATAATTCAACTGGGACAGATAATACTACTGGCTCTATTATTTATCTCTTAAGGAATTCAACTATTTCAGTTGTTACTATGTTATTTCTTAGGAATATTTATGGGGCGTCTGTTCATGTGCTACTTGTTTTATGAATAAAAAAGGTTTGGTCTCTTATTTCGGACTAAAATTGGTAAAGCAAAGCGATATTAGATAAACCACGTTTTGTCCAAAACAAAAGGTAACAATTCGTCTTTTTGGAATTTCAGGTTGGATTGAACTGCTTCGAATTCTGGGACAGTGTTCAAGAGTATAGAAAATTATTCTACAAAGACAAATTGGATCTGTTTTTCATCAACAAACAAGCCAGGGTAACCTGTTTTTATAAACTTCAATCTAACACTAAGCTGTTTATTTCGTTCATGTTTGTTCATGTTTTTCATTATACAAAAATTGTCTCAAGCATTATTAGTCTGTTTACCATCTTGGCCATATCTCTGTTGTGGAAAGAAGCAAATGCTGTATTTTGCCTTTCAATGTCATTGAAATCTGCATTATCTATTCAGCCGCTCTTGACAAGACATAGATTATCAGATTTTCACTAGAAAACTTTTACCTCAAAAAGCCTCAACAATTCCCAAACCTTTCGAGCATCAGGTTTTAGACAGTTGGACGATTTGTGAGTCATTTTGATTGGTGAATATTTGAAATAAATTTTCTGGCTAAAATTTGAAAGCGTTTTTTTTTTGTCAAAATACTGCACAGTTTTAATCTCTGGTATTGTCTGACTATCCAACCAAAGGCGATTAAACATTCACTATCCAAATTAAAAGGTTTATTATTATTTCGTTTACATTTTAAATATATTTACATGGCAGAATATATTTTCTTTACATCTAAAAGAAAAGTTAGACTTACTTTTAATGAGTAAATGATACTGTCTTCAGGTAATTTTCGCCCAGTTCATTGTCAATGGATCTCCAAAATCTATTGAGGTTTCTGACAGCATTGAATTAAATGTTATGGAGAGGCTAAGACCGGCTTATGAAGACCTTTATGATGAGGCAGAGGAGCATGCTCTCAAGATTTTATTTGCAGAGTTTTTGGAGTTCCTGTCCCAAGACGTGAAGACGTATTGCAAAGTAAGTTGTTGATAATCACCATAACCATTCTTCCATGTGTGTGTGTGTGCTTATATGCTAAAACATAAGGAGTTATGAAACGTTTAACAATGCTAAATCGATATACTAAATCAATGTGATATAACATATTCTTTTGACATATTAGACGAGATTAAATAAAATCT
>NC_088360.1:116729224-116741724 GCF_034508935.2 Berghia stephanieae
TTGCAGGCATGTCTTGATGAAAGATTTTATATGGTTCTTTAATTTAAAAACGATGATCGGAAATGTCACCATACCAAAATATAAAGACAGAACAATGTCACTTTTGAATGAGCGACATGATGACCATTAACCTTTAGTAAGAACGCATTAGGTGTAGTTGAAGTAATTCTCAAAGATACACATAAAGTCACAATCAGAAGGCAAAATGTTACACTTTTTTCAGGGTTGGCGAAACATCACTGCTTGTAAGCGAAACACAAAATAATTGCTCAAAAATATGATTAAGAATAGATAAAGATAAATTGAATGAACTTTTCAATAACAGATAACGGTAGAGTATATGTTCACAGGTCATGGAAGCGGCTGGAGGATGGGGTAAGTTCTTGGAGGATAAACCTCATCACGACGCTATTTTAGCAGCTCAGAAATACGTGGCGGAGCGACTTGAAAAGAAACATCTCCCCATGTTCTTAGCATCCAAGGCATTTCAAGAGCGACAGGATCCAAAAGTCTCGTCTGAGGACATTGCGGATGACATAAGTGTGCAGAAAAAGAAGCGTTCACAAGCTGTTTTAAAGGTAGTTAGAAGTCAAGGCTTTGAATTGTTTCTTAAGTTGGCGAATAAGTTAACTACGGAAGCTGATGATGATAAAGAATCTGGTGACATAATGAAACGACACGCTAAAGAAAAGGTAATATATTAATCTATATCTGATCCACTATATGTTTGTCTATGTCTATTTGTTTGTGATGTTTCTAATAGATGAACGTTCTAGCTTTTAACTGCCTGCTGTACGTTCAAGAAAATGGCAGGGTCTAGTGTTGTGGTCCGATCTTAAAACAAAGTTACATTATTTGTGGCACTAAATACATTTTTGTACAAAATTTTCATTTCTACACTCATTGAGTGTAGAACCACCGTCTTGGACGTATGTCGTTTTTTACTCATTTTAATATGCTCTGAAATGTTAATTTATTGAGCACTGTCTGAACTACAGGACATCATATATATATATATATATATTATATATATATATATATATATATATATATATATATATATATATATATATATATATATATATATATATACGGAAACAAAAAGCCTTTATTCATTTCTGTTCGGATACGTTGACTTCATGTAACCCATGATTTAACTAAGCTATAACTTGTCAGAAACTTAATTTTTAAAACTGAGATTTGAATGAAATTGGGGACCTTTTATATCTATCCACAATGAATAAAGTGTTGTGGCCACACTGAAATAGGTGGTTTGTTGTTGCCAAATAGTACACCGCTAACTACAGTCTCTTGTTCTTTGATTGACATTGTAACCTGTCATCAAAAAGCAATAACCATAAAGGCGCCCTTTAACATTGAGGCAAAAAGGTCCCCACTAAGGAATGAGCGTGGAAGATGAACCCCGAGATGCTAATGGTCCTCTTCGACATCCCAAACCAAATTGCTTACTTAGTCTTACGAAGAAGAAATTTATTTATGTTTTCAATACTCGTACAGCAGCATTATTTTCCTCTTTAAAATCTCATGGTAGATTGCATAAAAGTTGGTTATAGCTTATCTACATTAAATACCATGCTCCTAGCTCTCCACAATTTTATAATCTCCTGATGATGGAGCGGTCTACTTTTGATCCAAAGAGATGTGATATATATATTATAATAATAATAATAATAATAATAATAATAATAATAATAATAATAATAATAATAATAATAATAATAATAATAATAATAATAATAATAATAATAATAATTATAATGATATACTACTACTACTACTACTACTACTACTACTACTACTACTACTACTACTACTACTACTACTACTACTACTACTACTATACTCTACTTACCACTACTACTACTACTACTAATGATAATAATAATAATAATAATAATAATAATAATAAGAAGAAGAAGAAGAAGAAGAAGAAGAAAAAGAACAAGAGGAAAAAGAACAAGAAGAAGAAGAACAAGAAAAAGAAGATGAACGATAATAATAATAATAATAATGATAATAATAATAATAATAATAATAATAATAATAATAATAATAATAATAATAATAATAATAATAAAATAATAATAATAATAATAATAATAATAATATGATGATGATGATGATGATGATGATGATGATGATGATGATGATGATGATGATGATGGCGATGATGAGGATGGTGATGATGATAATAATAATAATAACAACAATAATAATAATAATAATAATAATAATAATAATAATAATAATAATAAGAAGAAGAAGAAGAAGAAGAAGAAGAAGAAGAAGAAGAAGAGAAGAAGAAGAAGAAAAGAAGAAGAAGAAGAAGAAGAAGAAGAAAGAAGAAGAAGAAGAAGAAAAGAAGAAGAAGAAAGAAGAAGCAGCAGAAGAAGAAGAAGAGAAAGAAGAAGAAGAAGAAGAAGAAGAAGAAGAAGAAGAAGAAAGAAAAAGAAGAAGAAGAAGGAGGAGGAGAGGAGGAGAAGAAGAAGAAGAAGAAGAAGAAGAAGAAGAAGAAATGATGATGGTAATAATAAATAATATAATATAATAATAATAATAATAATAATAATAATAATAATATAATAATAATAATAATAATAATAATAATAATAATAATAATAATAATAATATAATAATAATAATAATAATAATAATAATAATAATATATATAATAATAATAATAATAATAATAATAATAATAATAATAATAATATAATAATAATAATAATAATAATGATAATAATAATAATAATAATAATAATAATAATAATAATAATAATAATAATAATAATAATAATAATAATAATAATATCATTATCATCATCATCATCATCATTATGATCGTCATCTTCACTATTATTAAGGGGCGGTTTGGGTCTTTTCAAAAAAATCATTTTAATCATTCTGTATCGTCATTATAGGTTAAAAAAACAACATTTATGGTGAAAATTTTTAATTATCTGTGTCGATACCCATTTTGCGACCTAATTTGGGGGTCTGACATCAAAAAATATAACAATCTTGTGGCAAACGTTCCACAAAAAGTAATGAAGGAATGACCTCCATATTCTTCCCTCTTGTCAACATTGTACTATAGTGTGTCACCATAGAGAGATTTTACGGCTTTAGCTTATGGAATTTTTATTAGAACATTACAAAGTTGAGAATCAAAATATTATCACAAAATTGATGTTAAAATTTCAGAATTAGGATTATAATTCAAAATTCACATATCTTATTAAAAAAATCTCTCTATGGTGACACAATACATTATCTCTGTGATAACTGTGGAAATTTTCAGACAATTTCATTCAATAGATTCAGAGAAACGTTTGACACAGTATCCCATACCCTTAGAAATATGAGATTTTGAGAAAATAGCAAAATAGCTTCCCGTTTTTCACACTTTTCTTACTATCTGTACCATTTTCGACGATGTCTTTCATGCCTTTATAGTCTACTTTAAGAATTTGGACTTCAATTATATTATTTCTAGGGTAATAAAATATCAATTTCCACCAAAATCTCAAAATCAATTTTTCGAAGGATTTTCCTAATAATTAGACCCAAACCGCCCCTTAAACGTTCAAAATTAAAAAGAAAATAGTTTATAATTCTTTCATGTTTATATTCGTACTGATCTACACAAAAGAGAATGAGTGCTCGCACAAAAGTTTCTCGAACAAGCGCAGGAAGTTCTAAGGTTTGTGAATCTATCCCCGAAGAAGACCATTCGGAATTAGATTTTCTGGATGAAGAAGAATTTTCATTTGAAACGGAGACGAATCCCTCTGTGCCGGACTACAGTAAGATTAGCGACGGTGCTAAAGAAACTGAAAATATACAATCAAAAGTTGAGCTAAGGCATTCAAAAATTAAAAGAACGACTATTGCAACCGATTCAGCCACACAAATTAAAAAAGCTCCGAATGAATCCCAATCGGCTGCAAAAATTAAAAAATCACTCTTGATATCCGACTCAGGAGCGCCGGCTGAGGTAATCCCCAGAGCTGAGACTCCTAAGGGTACGGGTGAAGAAAGTAAGAAGGATAGCACTTCAACAAAACACAAAGACTTAAAAAAGACAGACTCTTCTTCAAAAGCTAAAAGTACTTCTAAAACCCCACCCGTCACTGACGAGGGTGATTTAAAAGGCAAGAGCAATGCTTCAGCTGCTTTGTCGAAAGGTAAAGATTCAAAAAAGGGGACCTCTTCAAAAGCAAAGCTAACTTCTAAAGCCTTACCTACAACTGACGATTCAAAACCTAAGGGAAGTACTGTTTCCATTAGTTACAAGGCTCCTGGGAAAATTTCGGTTCCAAGCGTGGATAGTACCGATGATGAACGAAATTCAGTAAGTGAAACGTTGATTTCTCTAATTTCTTTGGTTTTGTATTATTGCTCTATTGACTTCTTTTCTCGTATTTTTTGTCAGGTTTCATTACAGTTTTTCCTTCGTCTTTTTTGGACTATTTATGAGGTTATTTCGTTGTTTAAATGTGAATACCGAGGTATTATAATATGGTTTCAATTTAGTCGTCTCTTAATTAACATACTAAGCTAAAACACACAACTGCTTCCCCTGCCAATAAATGCGGGTGAATACGACGTAACAAGCATCTTTACCGACCCTGCTCTCTTGTTAATTTCAGAACACTTTTTATTACGTTACAATTCGACATTGCCCAATGAAAATCAATGGGAAACATTTTGCACATAATAAGTTTATTTACGTACCAGTTCCGTATATTATATAAAGATATGCTAAAAACCGGTCTCCCATACGTATATATTTCGAGTAACATTTCAACGATACACGCAGAATTATGTGTCACCTTTTCATTTCGAGATTAAATCCTTTCAAATCATAATTAGTCCGATAATCTATCTGTTTTTTTTCTTGATCTCGTTTATTTTTACGTAGGTTGTACACTGTTAACCTTGTCGTTTCTCGGGCCACTCATGCCGATCTGATCCCCGTCTTTAGCGGTTATCAAGTTCAAATTCAGATCCATAAGATGCAAAAGACCACTGTGTCCATCACCTCGAATCTTATAGACATCAATTTGATCTCATCACACAAATCATTTCACTCCTGTAATTCAATCCTCTTGGCGTTCTTGTGTATGTGGAAAGCGCGTTGAAATGATGTAGGGTCTGTCATATCTATTATGTCATGTGGTAGTTTGTTTCATTCACGCGAGTCTCGAACCCAGGACCTTCCGATCCGAAAGCGAGTGTCATACCATTAGATCACATAGTCGCACAAAGCCGCACAAGGTTAGAGTAAAATTGAACTCCTAAGGAGTCTCGGGTCTAGTTGTTTTGAATGTTGGGAGTCATTAGATTGCTTGATAGACAATTATGTGATAAATGTATTCTGGCCGAAAAGTACAATGACGTTTTGTCAGGCTACGATGATATAGACTGATATAACCCTTAGTGCGGCTAGGTGGTCTAGTGGTATGACACTCGCTTTCGGATCGGAAGGTCCTGGGTTCGAGCCTCGCTCAGCGCATAGATGAGTCATTGGCAAAGGCTCTTTACTCACATTCTCTCACCGTACTCAGGTGTAAAATTAGAACATGGTCGTTAACAGCGTTATCTCTGTACGAAAAAATTGTAATGTCGCCTAACAGGTGTCATGTTCCGTCCTAAATGTTAAGTGTTGCTGTTGGCCAGGGCTCCCCTGTAAAGCGCTTTGAGCACGTTTAGTGGGTATTGCCCTGTATAAAAGCTCAAGTTTAAAAAATTAAAACCCCTTTATGATTTTACCGCGTTTATTGATGCTTTTTTGTGTTCATTGATTAAATTAAGTTAAATTTCGAAAGTTGAGTTTTACATAAAGCCAATGAAAAGTTAAGACGTTACTGTTGTCGTTCGATGTTAATTGTTCCATTGTTTTGTTCGTTATGTTAATTGTTTCTTTGTGATCTTGAATTCTGGATAACTAACTCATGGGCCACTTTTGAGGAACCGAAGGTATGTCATTTTATGCCTTTAGAGGTGAGTACCAAAGTTTTGGAGGATTTAATAGCTAATTGATTACGTAATAAATTACGTACCTGAGACCCCAGCTAGTTTTTTTCAACAACTATAATTATCAAGTTTCACAGAAAAGGTCATGAATCATAAATACAATGGTATTTTTTATGAATTAATCTCAAAATTTGATCACTCACAGTTTTGCGATCAACATTTAGATCTGTAAATACCTACTCACATACTTTGTATGAACGTGTACGTTTGTCTGTATGGGTCGGTATTTTGTTAATTTTAAAACAAATGAAATGTAAAGACTTTTCTCAAACCATTTCGGATTCTGACAATTTCATTGCTGAAAGCTGTGAGTGCTCCATAAAAAAGTCCAGTTTTGAAAGTCATGCAGTCTTGGTGACTTCAAAACCTAAATTTTTTCCCTCTAATGATAAATAAATAAAAATTATGATAAAATTCCTTCTATCGTCAGAGTATATTCAAAAGTAAAACTGCAGCAATCCTGGCGTCAGCCGTAGTGCAGCGCCGCAAATGAGTAGTTGTGGTATGATGACTTGTTCAAGGTCATACGGCGCAGCCGAGAGTCGAATGTCGTAACTCAATGACATATCGCTGTGGCAATCTGCCCACTCGATTACTCAACTTCACAAGCCCTTTCTTATTTTTATGTGTCATGGACATATGATTTTAAAACCTCTTTTTAAATGATGTTTGGCTTTGTTCATATATTTATTATCTAATATAAATACGTTTTAAACGAAATAGTTCATAACATCTTTGCAATATGATGAAGACATGATATTAGCCATACTTCTAAATCCCATATTGATAAGAAGACCAAAAAAATCCATAAAAAGCAATGTCCAAAGATAATTTTGTAATAAGAAGATATCTTCATCAAGTTCATGTAATACACATTAGATATATCAGTATAAGTTACAGTCTATGAAATAATGATTGTATTTTCATTCTTACAGCTTCTTGAAAGCAAGTGGAAAAACTCTGCCAAAGAAATCTTAACGTTCAAGATGGCCATAAAGAATCCAGTAACGCGGAGACAATTCCAGAGATATATTGCTCTGCAAGGAGAATTTATGGAAAACGACCTCTTATTTTGGCTTGAAGTACAACGTTATAAGGTACCTATATTTTGCCAGTGATATTCAAGTTCTCATATTCGGTTCTCTAACCTAGCACCTGACAATCCCCCCCTGTCCATCTTTAATATGGATTTTTTTTTTTTTGCAGGCCTGCCTACAACCACGAAACATTCGTAGAATTATGAAATTTTTGCCCCAATTTTAGAACTGCATAACCATCTCTAAGTAATTAAAGATTAATGAAAATTAAAGTTGATATGATGCCAAACTAAATAATTTTAAGGATTGTAAGAGATATCCAATCATTGTGAAGGTAATTTTTTGTTGTTGTTGTTTGTTTTGTTTGTTTGTTTCTGGGGGGTTTTTGGGGGTTTTTTTTTAGTTAAATATGGTGACTAGAATTTTTATCCCCTAAGAATTACAAAATTTGAAACTTTCAAGTAGACAGGTCTGCTTTATGGGAAGCATCAAAATAAATAAATAAATAAATAAATAGATAAATAAATAAAATTCCCTTTATTAATCCTCAAGGGGAAATTTGTATTTAGGGTCTAATCCAAGGGAAGACTAGAATGCCGCAAAGTTAGCTAGGGCGTGGTGACTTGCTCAAGGCCACACAACGAGGCGGGTAATCGAACTCAGTACCTTTGGGTACGAAGCAAAGACCGTACCGCTGAGCCACGCTGCCCCCCTGATGTGTGTATCCTTTTCAAGTTAGTCGTCTAATGATTAACGTGGGTAACTCCATTGCTGTCTAGTTAATCAAACGACATAGCAAGGAGTTCGTCACACCAATCCAATCCAAACCAGGCTGTCGCAGCTTCGGCGCTGAAGGTAAACGCGTATATTGGTGTCTTCGCTTGTAGAGTTCGAGAGCCACTGCGAGTGGTGTTATAAATTTCTAAGTTCACAAACGAATGAGTTGAGAAAATAAATTAATTTTAGAAAGAATGAATGCAGATGCATGTTTGTCCGGGAGAATGGTTATCTGTATGCTTTTTTCTTTCTTGGGTTTCATCATATTTCGATCATACCTTTTTTTCAAGTATTTCTTGATAAGACCACTGCAGTGAAAAGACAACTGGAAATTAAACGACATTAATTTCTGAGTAAAGAATTTTCATGTCAAAATTGTTCTTTGTCGCCATAATTTTATCTGATTCGTTAGTATTAAACGGATATCCTTCTGCACTTCCTCCTTAACTAGGTTTGCTCATCGTAAAGTACAAATCAGCACATCTAAACAATAATTAGCCTTTCCACTTATTTACTTTTTTTTGGAGGAGGAGAGCTGAGGGTAGAGCACTAAAGGAAACCTCAACTTGGGAGGACTCGAACTTCTCTGGTGTCAGTTCGACGCATACCATGAGCTAATTTCTTCCACTATTATGGATAAGCCCTATTCATTTTATTTTTTTAAATTGATGCACCTGTTGGAAATGTATCATGATATTGCTGATTCATTTGTGTGTGTGTGTGTGTGTGTGTGTTGTGTGTGTGTTTTGTGTGTGGTGTGTGTGTATCATATTCTATCCTTATTAATGATATATTTCTTTCTTTCATCTTTTATAGGAAATGCACCATTTGCATATCGAAGATGTTATACTACAATCTAAGATCAATGCTATTATTCAGTGTTTCATCGATTCAAGCATCCCTCCAAGTTTGCAGATCGATATCCCGGCTGATATGGCGGAGCGGATTTTGGACCATAAACACGAAAAAGGACCATATCTTTTTAGAGAGTCACAGGTAATGCTTAACAATTTTTAAAGCTATTTTGTTGATGGTAGATTTTTATTGTCAAGACGCTCTTCTATTACATAATATATGTATAAATTTTCTAGGTGAACTTTTATCGTTAAAATCAAATTGCTTAGATGAATCAGGAGTAAAACTGGAATGTAAATGAGATTCTGCCCTACATTGGAAAAACACGTTTATAAAACTGTGGCCAGACACTTGTTCTTCAAATATTGATCAATTAAAATCACCCCCAATCTGTCAAAAATCCGAAGGACGAATTTTATGACAAAACTTTTAGAAACGTGTTTTTTTTTCAAGAAAAGCAGTATAGACTCCCACTCAACCCAATTTTTTTTATTATTCTTGGGTTTTTTTCTATTTCTCTTCTCCCTATATTTTCTAAAGACGTGAAAGGATACATTTTATTTGATTTCAAAGATGTATATACAGATGAGAGGGTCAACAGACTATACCTTGCAATCACATAAGGAAATCTTAACTTCCTTTTAGAATTGCCATGAGTCTTCATACAGCTTGTATTTATTGCTTCATTCCTTTAATAAAATGGTCGCTTTCCTCTGTGTATGGGATACTATTTCTCCGAAATCTGAAAAGACGTGTTTGTCACTTTGATATTTCTCCAAGAACAGTCTTCAATTGAGAAAGAAAGATCAGTGCGTTATCTTGTCTACTGTTAGTATTTAAAGATACTTTTTAAATTCTTAGAAATTGTTTTCAAAATTAAGGATCGCGATTAAGCTTTGTATTTTTAAAGAAAACATTTGGAGATTTCCATTATACGCTTTTTACCACCGACAATATCGATTTTGGTCTAGCCCTTAGTTTTACTTGAAGCTCGTTCTTTGAAATGCAACTTTTTGCCTAGACTACCCATTTAAGCCGGGCCTTATTTTACTCTCTTGACACACGGCTTCTTAGAAAAGCACTGATGTTGGGAATAATAATATATCAAATGCTAGTTAAAACAGAGACTGCTGGCGTACTTGGCGATAAGGATCAAAGTTTGGGGAAAGGAAGTTAAATATCAGTTTATACGGAGAGTCGCTAACTATTTTATTTCATCATCATGTTTGACAATACTTGTTTTATCTACTGTGTCTAATTGTATCAATTCCCAGCTGGCAGTGTTCAGAATACTTCTGACTCAATGGATTCCTTTCTGCGAGTTCCGTAACAACATGGACAATGAGGAGAAAGTCATGAAGACTTTGGATCGGCATCGTCAGATAGCCCAACAAAAGGAAAAGAAATATCAGGAGGAGCTAGAGAAAGAGAGGCTACGGGTAAGCGAAATTAAAGATTACCATTAAATTTCATAGCTCACGTGAAATGCCAGTCGGAAGTTCTAGTAATAAGTGAAAGGCCCAGGTATTTTTGTTTGATTACTTGAGACCTATCTCCCCAAAAGATAATTTGTCGGGTTGAGCTTGAAGCTGAAAATTGAATCGAAAGCCAAATCTATTAAACTTGGGTTAAGTTGTTGTGGGAAAAGTGTGGACGGGTACTTATACCAATAATGATGAGAATTATGGTATTTGAAGAAGTACGGGATGAAAACAGAGAATAGAAATATGACGGTGTCAGAGAGCCAAAATCGGGATCCAATCAGGCTGGATAGCTTAGTGGTTAGTGCGACTGTTCGCTGACCGCTCTCTCACTCAGCCAGGCAGTGGGTGTCGTATCAATTGAATCCCGGATGTGGCTCTCTGACAAAGTGATATTTTTATTCTCTGTTTTCATCTAGAACTTCCCCATACACTTTATTTCTCATCGTTTAATTTACATTATTGAGGGATAAAAGTATTATGTCTTACTTGGGAGGAATCTAAAATGTCATATTTCTGACCATTTTCTCGACATTTGGTTAATCAGGTGGAGGCGATGGGTTACAATAATTAGTTGAACCACAAAGCAGTGAGTTTGTTTTGTTTGTTTTTTTGTTTTGTTTTGTTTGTCCTTGTTTTCTTTCTTTGTTTTTTCTTTTTTTTTTTTTGAAATGTCAAAGTATACTCATCAATAATTTGCTTCATGAAAACAATCAAATAGAAGCGATAATCATACTATTAGCATGTCTGCATTATAAAATAAAATTCGCCAATCCACTATGATACGGTTTATGAAAAGCAAAACTACAAATGCTTTAATAACGATTACTGAATGAAGTAATCTGACAACTCTTGTTTAGGCAAAACAATCGACTGATTTAATCCATAAACTTCATCAATGATCTTGTTTATCATCTGTATTTCCTGTCTCGTATCACTTGTCCCTCTCTGACTCTTATTGTCTTTCCGTATGTTTTGGTCGTTGTTGCTTTTTATTCTTTCAAATATCCTGTAAATAAACAACCACTTATTAACAGACTTTGAGAGCTTTAATTATAGGAACTGTAATATATGGGCGAAATGACAAATACATACGCACACACACGAACACACACACAACCATCCATCCATCCATCCAGACAGACATACAGATAGATATACATACACACATACATACATACGTACGTACGTACATACATACATACATACATACATACATACATACATACATACATACATACATACATACATACATACATACATACATACATACACACTGAAAGAGAGAGAGAGAGAGAGAGAGAGAGAGAGAGAGAGAGAGAGAGAATGGGGGGGGGGGAAGCGGGGTGTACTGAATAACACACACTTATTATTAAGATCCCTTGCTCAAACATTAAACTACGTTTACAGTTTTAATGATAAAATATTTTGAAATGGTTTATCTTGGAAGAAGACAACGTCAAGAAAATCAAGTCCAAAGGTAATATTATGCTCCCCACATAAATACTTCTTAACAATGGAAATCACCAATATATTATTTCACTTTTGTATTGTTGAATGGCTTACAACAGTAGAAGCACAATCTTATAGGAGACCACCACATACTAGCATTGCATAATCACCAGAACAGTTAACTGTAAGTAACTATGCGGCCAAAGCGATAAACAGAAGTCGATCGGCGGTAAGTCAAGAGGGCGAGAAAAATGTGAATTTATTTTAATTATCATCATTAATGTAACAATCTTGATTATTGTCTATCTACCATAATTTCAACTGCAATGCCCGTCAAGAGCTCGCATTTTATGTAATTCAGAGGTAACTTAATGCCAAAACTGGACAGTTTGCCACAAGTCTATTTGAATGTGGGTATGCCAATGGCAGCCGTATATTATATATATGTAACATACGGAAATTGTGCTCAAACAACAACTACTACTACGACTACTATCACTACTACTGCTGCTGCGACTACTACTACTACGACTGCTACCACTACTACTATTACTACTACTACTACTACTACTACTACTGCTGCTGCTGCTGCTACTACTACTACTACTACTACTACTACTACTACTACTACTACTAACTACTTCTACAACTACAAATACTCTAGCCAAGCTGAGTATAATTGTAAATTTTGCATATCCAAACGAAAGTTAATTTCGATGCTGCTGCTGCTACTGATGATGGTGATGATGATGATGATGATGATGATGATGATGATTATGGTTGTGATGGTGGTGATGGTAGATTTGCGGAGCTTATGGTATGTCTTATAATACAACAT
>NC_088360.1:116746724-116776724 GCF_034508935.2 Berghia stephanieae
GATAATTTGGAAGCGGTTATTCCGGATACAAATACAGAAACTACAGAGGACTCATAAGTGTGTACATGATATTATGATCATGGAATGTAAATAGAGTGATGACATGGGGAAAACTGATAAGATTTGGATTGTGGACGTCACTCATGAACGAAAGTCATGCTGCTTGAAACTCAAAGAAGTAAAAAGATACTATTGTAAAATGAAATAGAATCTTCAATTTTAATCACAAAGACGAGTGATTGGGACATTTTGGGTTCTTCCTTTGTCAACAAATCACGCTTTAAAGTGAAAGCGCGATGATTGAGACTGGAGACGAATGGGAGATGCGGAGATGGCGTACAACATCATTTGTTTTGTTTTTTTTGACTTAAATGGAAGGTTCTATTCCATTTCACTATTATGTTGGTTTTTTTTACATGTTCATTAAAGGCGAGAACGATTTTCTTTCAAATTATGTCATTACCGATTATTTATCTGGTTGTAACAATAGACCTGTACGCTTTCACCATTAGAGGATGAGCAGCCATGCGAGCCAGAACCGTAAACCAGATGTCAAAATGTATAGTCAGAAATCTGAGATTATATTTATTTAATTTTTGCACGGTTAAAAAAAACCTATTATCCTCCCTAATAAAACCAATAATCTTAAGCCATGTCTCACCTTTTTGGCTTTAAATTCAATTTTCATCCCGACATAATACCGTTCTGAAAAGGAGCGTCACTAATCCAATCCTAAGTTAGAATGAATTTGAACCCCGCTTACAAAGAATTAATAAGGTGTCCAAAACAACCCGATCCGTTTATCTTTGTATGGACACTAGACTTTGGAAGTATTATTTAATAAAACAATGATTATAATCTTAATTGTTTTATTTTATTAAGCTGGAAAAGAAGACATTGCTATCCAAATGCTATCAATGTTCTAAGAAAGTACAAGAGGTTAACGAAAAAAAATCATATTCTTTGAAAAGTTTTGGATCTTCCTTACAAGATTTTTTTTTCAGATCCATTCAAAATGAATTGAATTCGACTCTATTAAGCTCTTTTGCGTGACATTGTAGGACACAATTCATAGAAAAGATATAAATAACCCATAGAGCAAAGAATGTGATGTCAGTAGAAATAACTTTGTATTCATATAAACGAACTGAAACTGAAATGATTTTTTTTAAACTAAAGAGCCTAAAGTGTTGCTCGAATCAAAACCCCATAGGTTATAGATCATTGTGCAAAAATGTGCAAAAATGTGCATTGTTGAGGTATTACTCAAGATAATTAATAGAAAAGCAAAAAGTAATGAGAGCTCACTATTGACGAGATGGCAAACACAATTTTAGTTATAAAAAATCAATATTTCGTAAGAAAACCCAAAAAAAAACGCAATTAAAAATGATTATGCCGTGTTTTACAAATCAAAAGCCACTCTCTAGAGTGTGAATTGCTACCAAGATACTAGAGTCTAGCTTTGGATTTCACATCAATTATAAATTCACACAACTTATTATTTTTTCTATGATCTTTATATATAAACTGTTCTAAACCCCATTAACAATTTTGCTGTTTAACAAGACTAGGATAACATTTAAGAAATATTGTCAAGGAAGGGGGGAAGGGTAATTACAATTGAATAAGATTCAACCATCAGTTTGTAGTCCCGACGTATATTTGAGGAATTATTACCTAATGCAGATTTGATGTTTTGATTTGATATTAAATGCTAGATCTGGTAAAGATATGACTATTCATACAGTTAATTTCCAGCCTTCACCATACTAAATATGCTTCAACCAAACTTATATTTCATAAACAGCGTAAGTCGCTTGAAAAAAATATCTGTAACTGCCTACCACAATGCACTCATCACACCTGAGTCGCATGGGGCAATGTGTCTAAAGCACCTTACCTTGAACGCAACGAAATTACCATCACTTTAACTCATCCAGTCATTGGTCATGTTCAATAAGACCTGATTTTGTTACAAGACTCCATTGTACCGACGCAACTGGATCAAAAATGGAGTTAAACGATCTAAAATGCTTATTCTTAATGTAATTTGTTTTAGCCTGAAAGTTGCATCTATTCATTTTATTTCTTTTATAGATTCTATACACTTTACTTTTTTTTTAATATGCCCTTTTAAGTGTAATATAATATCCAATTCTATTGTTATAACACTGCATCGATTTGTGTCCTGAAATGTGAACAAAAATCCTAAATCCATTTCTTATTATATTATACAGCTTACATGAATGTTTAATCATTTATTGTTGTAGGACTCGTCTTCTCTTTGATAAATAAATAAATATGCTTATTATTTTAACGGCGCTTTTGGTCTCGATTTATCTGTATGTTTTTATTTTTTCGCATTTATTGGTTAAATTTGATTGTGAAGTGTTTTGGTTTCTTTTGGTTTCGAATTTCATTTTTGATAATCCTTGACCACTTTGTTATGTGGATTTTACGTAGTCTTAAAGATTCGGTTCGGTAGGTGCATATTTTTTATCATCAAGGTACTCGTTCTAGTTTCTTTGTTTGTAAAAGTATTGATAGACGGTCTACATCCTTTTCTTTTATCTTTATGAGTGATCTTGTGTTGAAGTTTCATTCATTTCTTTTAAGATAAAAATAAAGTCCACCCATGGTGAGTTCTTTTCAGATTTGATGTCAGATTGCCTGTGATGCCCGTATATTTTTTTAAAATTATGGACAGAAAATCTTAGCTTCCTATATCTATCGATTTAATGTAAATAAAATCTTCAACCCAAGTGTCCTGGGTTTTAAGAATTTTAGACAGGTCGGTTGTAATTTCGAATGCAATTAATGTGTTTTGATAGAGTACGGCAGAATGGACACATGGCGTACTGTTTGATTTTCTGTTTTGGGTTGTTTACCTTGAAATTGGCAACAAATAAAGTTTTTAGTTATTTAGTTTTCATTTTAAGAGTTGATTTACATTGCTTTGAAATGTTTATTTTGAGTTTGTTTTATCACTGTCACACATTTTGTCTTCAACTTATATCATCAGTTTTACATCGATCTATCTCTCAAATCAATGAACCAGTATAAAAGTGGCGGTTTAGATTAATTATGATTTGAGGTTCTTTATCGACAATAATACAAATCCAGCTTTAAAGGACAATTCTGTCACAAGTTGACAAAACCGTTTACCCATTTTGGCTAGAAAAAATTACATCGTTTATCGAATGATTAAAAAAAAGGCCATCACCCGACGTGTTTAACATATCAAAGCGCTTTCAACCAGAGAATTAATTTTTAAAGTATCTGATTTTTAAACGGTTAACGTCATTTCGATTCAATGGATAAATAAAGTAAAAGCCTTCTGGACTAAAGGTAGAAATGAAGTTTTGTCAGCACATGGCAGAATTGAACAATAGCTTTAGAAGGCAACTTTTAAATAGGATAAAATTTCTCTGTTCATTTCTTCTTTAGATATTTCATTAACCATAAGAGATCAATAAATTTAATAATTAATGCCAAACAGGTTTTACCTGGAGAAAGGCTGAACACCATTTTTCAATGTTTAAATTCATAAAAATATGTTAATGTTCACGTTTTAATAGGTTGTTTCATATCTTTATGTTTCTTTATGTGCTTCAGAGTGTTGAATATATTACTTAATAAGTATTTTATACGTTGCGTGTTGCCAGTTGAGAGCCTTTAATTCGAGCACACTTACAAAACCTGTTAATGTAATATTACATACCAGGTATGCCCCCTCAATGTCAGGTGATTGACTACTTTAAATGGAACTTGACTTTGTTATAAGACAAGAAACAATACCAACCCGGCCGTCAACATTATGTTACTCCAATCTGGCTTGTATTCATGCTCCTTGTTCATCATGTCCCATTAATTTAGTACCTATAGATAGTATGCGCTTGGCTAAGAAGCTCATAACATTCCCATCCGGAAGTATAACGACCAACACACAAAACTGTGTGTATCCATGAACGTTAATAGTCGGGTTAATACAGTTCCGTGAGCATTACTCATAAACGCGGATGGCAAAAAACAATAACAAAGACCTGATTGACGTCATCTTCGAACTATCTATAGATAGAATGCGCTTGGCCAAGGAGTTCACAACATTGCCATCCGGAAGTATAACGGACCAACACACAAACTCTGTGTAACCATGAACTTTTATAGTCTGCTTAATACAGTTTAGTGAGAACATCTCACAAACGCGGATGGCAAAAACAATAACAAAGGCCTGAGTCACGTCATCTGCATATTATCAATAGAAGGCAAAGCTGCTAGACTGTAAAAAGTAAAGAACAAAAATGAATATAACAGCTTCAGAAAAGAACACAATATCAAACACGGAACGTTTCGGGCTCACAACCCTTCTTTAATACTTATAGAAACACGATTATAACATTTCAAAATTGAACAAATTATGCCACTATGAATTCATTGTTGGTATTATTTTGTTCTTTGGTTACAATGATAAGCAATTTTGAGAATTACTCTCACATCTGTAACCCATTCCTAACTATAGTCATTTACTTAAACATACTACCGTGTATTATATAATCGTATTAAACTTATTCTACCTTTTGTCAAATTAATAAAAATGGTAATATCGATTTATTTAAATAGAGCTTTAATATCCACTGGTAAAGTGCTTAGAAGCGCTTTACAAAGCAAACATACATTGACACATATTCTCTCTCTCTCTCTCTCTCTCTCTCTCTATCTATCTATCTATCTATCTATCTATTTATCTATCCATCTATCTATCTCTATCCCTATATCTATATATCTGTCTATCTATCTATCTATCTTTTAAATAAAATGTACGGTGTTTTCTCAGGTCAATGTTGGATAAGTCAGTTGATACGTTGGAGTCTGATGAAGGATTACTGTCAAAAGGAGAGGAGTTGCTAATAAACAACAGAAGACTGTCTACAAACAGTGAAAAGAGGAGGTCTTCAGAGTTATCAGGTAATGAGACCGAAATAAATCCTGGTATGTTGTGAGAGACGTGTACTTATTTGCAGGCCTGATTACTCAATTGTTATCGGCTCGTTGCTGTAATGGAAATACTCTCAAACCAATTTAATATATTGTCCATTACAACAATGTTAAAACATGCCCGGTTATTAGAGCTGCTAATATTATGTGCATATTGGTTGTGAGGAATCCCCTGTATAAACTAATTTTATTGGCCAAATCTGCTAACGCAATTCATCTATTATTATCATACTCACCATTAACTCTCATTCTAAGTCCCGTATCACAAGAAAAACAATTCAATGGGGTTAAGACGATGTTTGGTCGATACTTTTAATTATGTGTTACCTATAGATAATAAATGTAAATAACAGAGACACACTATGGAGTATTTATATGCAACCAACCATTTCCATTATGCTTGGGTGAACCAAATGACAAACAGTGAATTAAAAACTAAAATTATCAGAAATATGACATATTGTTGTTTTTTTAAAAAAAGATAATCAAAGTGTATGTATGTGTGTGTCTATATATATATATATATATATATATATATATATATATATATATATATATGTATGTGTGTGTGTGTGTGTGTGTATGTGTCTGTGTGTGTATTCTACACGTGTAATGGTAAGAACACCCAATTTTATTTGCATAGATTCAGTGATGATAACGTACAAAGAAATGTTTTTTCATCAACAGCTCAGATACCTGGACATAAGGTGACAACGGCATCATAAATTTTCCATTATCTTGGCACATCTTTCCCATCGGTAGTCAAGATATGCTTTTTAGATTCATTTCTCTAATACAGTTCTACATTCCCTAAAACAATTCTGCAGTTTATCTAATTCTCAATTTCCCCTTATTTGCATGATCTAATTGACAAACTTATCTTTGATATTTTTCATGAAAGAAATTATCCTTTGCACTACGTGTTTTCCGACAGAACTGCAATAGATTATTTCTAAAATTGGGTACGTAGTTGTTTATTAACGGCTTGACTGCCGTACTCTGGGAAAACTCGTGTATAAAATGTTGGCAAAGAAAATCGTCTTTCAACATCGATCGACTTAAATGACCGATCGATATTTAATGGACTAGCTAGTTTTCGGGCCAAATTTTTATATCAGAGTTTTTCCAGAGTACGGCAGTGAACTAGTTAAGAGAGACGATTTAGCTGCAATAATACCACCAAATGTGCCTATTTATATTGAGAATGTTCACGAGCAGTCATGGTAATTTTTGTTCACATTGCTTTATTCATTCTCCCAGTAGGTTATATGGAAACAATGTTCTCCTCTTATGTGCTTCTTTCTACTAGCCCATATCCGTCATAGCCGGTTATATATTATTTACACATGATTTGAGTCGAGTAATGAGTGTAGATTGTCTTACTCGGGGCGGGACATAATGCCAGGGACCGAATTATGTTGTTTTTTTTAAATTAATTTTTGCATTAATGAAATTCGCCATCCCTTGACTGTTACAAGATAAGGCAATGTGCCGCATGGCAACCGACTCTGCAGCTTCAAATTCGCAAAGTGTATGTAGCTATTAATACCACTAAAATAAAATTTAAATTTTTGATAGAGGAAATGCACCAAATATTATATTGGTATTTTCCTCGGCCTTGCTACATTGATTTACATAGAGGGCATAGATATAAAACAGCTTTTCAAATGTATGGAATGTATTAGTCCTACTCACATTCAAGGATTGAACGAAAGCCACAGATTGCACTTAATGATAAACCAAAACAGTTACTCATTCTTTCATGTGCAAAGAGTTATTGGTCGTAGTGTTCACTGATTATTCAAAGATCAAGAGACAGAAATAGGTGTCGAATATAAGTATTTCTCTACTTAAAATAAATCTTTGACATTTTTTACAGTGTTAACCTTTTCATTTTTTCTTGTTTTCCTCTAATTTTTATTTAATACCCCGCTTTTTAGTTATCAATATTATATGATAAACCGAATAGCAAATAGGAGAAAAAATACCTGGTGTTTTACTGTTATCGTTATGCTTTGAATAATAACAATGTTATACTTCAGATTAATTCAGAAAAGTGAGTGGAGCAGGCACTTATGTTGGTAACAACAAGATATGAAGTGAGTAGAAAAGTGCCAGAAGACAATAGAGAATAAAAAATTTTTTTCGCGGCGGTGGTGGGGTTTGAACCTGCGACCTTATTGGTACGACAACTCCGCCTGGCAGGTGAGAGCGTGGCTCTACCGTGTGAGCTATCCACGAACACAAAAATATTCGTTTCAAACCCAAAGTCATTTCTAGATCCCTCTCTCACCCACTTCTTGAGATCGCCGATTCGTTCACCACCATCGCGAAGTAATTTTGACCAGCAGTTAAGCTTAATAGCCAATATTCTCATCACAAACATATAACATAGAAACGATTGAGACATTGAGTATGCTCCGGTGTATGGGGTGAATTTTTAATTCAGAAAAGTGAGTGGAGCAGGCACTTATGTTGGTAACAACAAGATATGAAGTGAGTAGAAAAGTGCCAGAAGACAATAGAGAATAAAAATTTTTTTTCGCGGCGGTGGTGGGGTTTGAACCTGCGACCTTATTGGTACGACAACTCCGCCTGGCAGGTGAGAGCGTGGCTCTACCGTGTGAGCTATCCACGAACACAAAAATATTCGTTTCAAACCCAAAGTCATTTCTAGATCCCTCTCTCACCCACTTCTTGAGATCGCCGATTCGTTCACCACCATCGCGAAGTAATTTTGACCAGCAGTTAAGCTTAATAGCCAATATTCTCATCACAAACATATAACATAGAAACGATTGAGACATACTCAATGTCTCAATCGTTTCTATGTTATATGTTTGTGATGAGAATATTGGCTATTAAGCTTAACTGCTGGTCAAAATTACTTCGCGATGGTGGTGAACGAATCGGCGATCTCAAGAAGTGGGTGAGAGAGGGATCTAGAAATGACTTTGGGTTTGAAACGAATATTTTTGTGTTCGTGGATAGCTCACACGGTAGAGCCACGCTCTCACCTGCCAGGCGGAGTTGTCGTACCAATAAGGTCGCAGGTTCAAACCCCACCACCGCCGCGAAAAAAAATTTTTATTCTCTATTGTCTTCTGGCACTTTTCTACTCACTTCATATCTTGTTGTTACCAACATAAGTGCCTGCTCCACTCACTTTTCTGAATTAAAAATTCACCCCATACACCGGAGCATACTCAATGTCTCAATCGTTTCTATGTTATATGTTTGTGATGAGAATATTGGCTATTAAGCTTAACTGCTGGTCAAAATTACTTCGCGATGGTGGTGAACGAATCGGCGATCTCAAGAAGTGGGTGAGAGAGGGATCTAGAAATGACTTTGGGTTTGAAACGAATATTTTTGTGTTCGTGGATAGCTCACACGGTAGAGCCACGCTCTCACCTGCCAGGCGGAGTTGTCGTACCAATAAGGTCGCAGGTTCAAACCCCACCACCGCCGCGAAAAAAAATTTTTATTCTCTATTGTCTTCTGGCACTTTTCTACTCACTTCATATCTTGTTGTTACCAACATAAGTGCCTGCTCCACTCACTTTTCTGAATTAAAAATTCACCCCATACACCGGAGCATACTCAATGTCTCAATCGTTTCTATGTTATATGTTTGTGATGAGAATATTGGCTATTAAGCTTAACTGCTGGTCAAAATTACTTCGCGATGGTGGTGAACGAATCGGCGATCTCAAGAAGTGGGTGAGAGAGGGATCTAGAAATGACTTTGGGTTTGAAACGAATATTTTTGTGTTCGTGGATAGCTCACACGGTAGAGCCACGCTCTCACCTGCCAGGCGGAGTTGTCGTACCAATAAGGTCGCAGGTTCAAACCCACCACCGCCGCGGAAAAAAATTTTTTATTCTCTATTGTCTTCTGGCACTTTTCTACTCACTTCATATCTTGTTGTTACCAACATAAGTGCCTGCTCCACTCACTTTTCTGAATTAAAAATTCACCCCATACACCGGAGCATACTCAATGTCTCAATCGTTTCTATGTTATATGTTTGTGATGAGAATATTGGCTATTAAGCTTAACTGCTGGTCAAAATTACTTCGCGATGGTGGTGAACGAATCGGCGATCTCAAGAAGTGGGTGAGAGAGGGATCTAGAAATGACTTTGGGTTTGAAACGAATATTTTTGTGTTCGTGGATAGCTCACACGGTAGAGCCACGCTCTCACCTGCCAGGCGGAGTTGTCGTACCAATAAGGTCGCAGGTTCAAACCCCACCACCGCCGCGAAAAAAAATTTTTATTCTCTATTGTCTTCTGGCACTTTTCTACTCACTTCATATCTTGTTGTTACTTCAGATTAAACACTTTTCATTCTGTTATGTACGCACAACAGCGCATTATGAAAAATATGCATACTTAGATGCCTTTAACAAATTATTATATCTACCTATGTAGGTATTTTATTATTGATGGCAATAAAGAAATTTGGTCGTTGTAAATATATCACCATTTTCAGCTTGCCTTTCGTACAGTCTTCAGTCTCACGAAAGCAAAAAATAAAACAGTTCTTTGATTGACGGCTCAGAAAATGCTAACAAAAGATAAATTATGATATAGCTCTGACCATCATACAGAGACGTGCATGTAGACATTGTCGTTACGATATGTGGCGTAGAATATGGTGATAATTTCTCTTCTCTGCTTGCGACAAATAATAGCTATGAATAGAATTGTGACATAATTTTCACATTTTGACAGAGTCTATGTGTTTACTGGACAAACAAAAATATAACAAATCTTATCATCTGGGAGTTTACTCATACTTACTTATCAATATAATTATAATTCCTAAGTAGCTTAATTAAGTCATGTTGCCCTATCTTCATCCCACTAACGTTGTTAAGGAAAGGCAAGGCATCAACATTTTCATTGTATTTCACAGATAATGACAGCTTCTTTTCCTACGATAATAGCTGTTTTTGTAAAAGAAACACTGGAATATTTATAAGACATCAATTTTATAAAGTCATATCCTTCACTCTTGCACGACGAAGCTCATAGTTTACCAAAAGATCAGTGACATCGATGTGTTCAGCTTCGTTGAAAATCCAAATCACCTTTTGTTACTTTACTGCTATCTTGGTTAAACTGTAAAATATGAGGTTTGGTTTGAGTGACTTCGAATCCCGCGTGTGGAGGATTAAGAAAACAGATAATGCTTAGAATATGTGCCTTGCCTTTCTTTAAAACATTAAATACATTTACTCTCACCCCTTTCCTCTATTATTTTTGTTTACTCACTTACGAAATAATTTGACAGAAATAAAATGCAAAGGTGGTTAAAGTATCAAAACAACTGATCTTTACATACATTGTGTGAAATATGTTATTTTTTTAATGAAATATTAGAATGGAGACTCGGGGAGGAAATCTGGCAGGAAAGATAATATTGAGGAGTGCATGTTGCAATGCCAGACAATGCAGAATACTAAAAGAAGCAGAAAATAACTGAAGTAAATAAGATTCCCTTCATTCCCTAGGAGAAATATATCTTTAGTCTTTTACAAGAGAAGGATGAAATAACCCAAGCGCGTCAGCCACAGTGCAGCAATGTGAGCGAGGGCGAGATGGCTTGCACAAGGCACACAGCTCGGCGGGGAGTCGAACTTGGTACCATCTGGGTACGAAGCAAAAGCCACATCCCTATGCTGTGCTACCCCCTCCCTCATGTTTTATGGGGGCGATGATATTCTCTTGTGTTTCGTGTTTTTTTCTGCTTTTGTCAGATGCATCACATTTATCTTTTTACTTTGTTATGAACTAGAAATATTGAGACAGATCTATTTGACAGTCATTTTTGTGGAGTAGATATTCATGTTAAGATGATACAGTCACGAAACTGCATATCTATTTTACCACTCCAAGCATATTCTTGTTGTCCGGGGAAAAATGATGTCAAATAGACAAGCTGATTACATTTAAATTTCTTATTCCCTATATTAACCAGTAGCTGCTATACCATGACGAAACGTATTTTTGTCATTTTTGCTCTCATATTTTGTACTTCGAACATTGATGAATTTTCAGAAATCCTTGACCCGAGAAGTCCTAGAAGTCTTGCAGAGGGAAGGGGCGGGGGCAGTCAGGTGGATTTAAATTGCTGTGATATATTGTATTTTTCCTTATAAATCATAAAGATCTAAAATATCATGTTTTTCATTTTCTTAACGATGTGAATTTTGTAATCAATCGTCTCAACGGGATCCCGTCGCAGTGTCTGCGTGGGACTTTTAGGTGGTTTGAAACTATATTAACAGATAGGTTCTTTTGGGTCAATTTCTGCTTTCTGTTTGAATCATCCCCCTTTGTGTTCCTTTCTCTTGACACTCTCTCTCTCTCTCTCTCTCTCTCTCTCTCTCTCTCTCTCTCTCTCTCTCTCTCTCTCTCTCTCAATCTTTCTCTATATTTCTTTCTCTAACTGACTAACTAAATCTATTTCACTCTATGTGTGTGTTCTAACCCTAACTACAAATAGACAAATATGACCAATGACCGGCCATAATGTCTATACCTATAACATTATAGCACATGTAATAGTCTATGCCATTCTCTATATAATATATGCTATAAGATTAATACACATTAAAATTTATGTGTTTCTTTTCCCACAGGCATCGGGAAAGGAAAATGTTCGCCGCCAGAGGAAAGAGCGGAACAAGTGAACAGGCTACTTTCGTAGACTTATCGTTCAATTATCTACGCCCAAATATTGGGTGAACAAACAAAATACCCATCTTATCTTAGCTTTTGTTTCCAACAATTTTTTTTTGTTAGAACTTTATTTTGAGTGTTATACGCAGCTTACAAGACTTCAAGACCTAATTTAAAGGGTATTAAAATAATATATTTCTTGTTATCCAAATTATATTTAGATTTAGATTTTAAATAGCCATTGTATGATGTTGAGATGCTAGATTAATGTGGCTGAGCACTACTTCAACACATTTTGAGAGTCTGTAATACTTATCAAACTTAAGTTATAACTTTTTTTTTAATGAACATATGTTTATATCTACTCCGTATCTGTGACATTTCTCTTTCAGTTAATAATAAAAAGTACGCCCTGTGTGAAATAAGATGTCACATTTTCTTCCTCTACTTAAGAAAAATACATGATAATTGTGGATTAGATCATTTAAATGGTTATCAAGCACATCATAATATCTTATTTAAGTTCATGAATTGAAATGATAATGATAGATCTGTAGTTTGCTATATCTATTCACACGTCACAAAATCAAACACACATTCATAAAAGGTAAAGGTTTAATATCGGACCCTTTCTTTTTTTTCCTAATAAATTCACCCCTTAAATGTAATCAAGTTATATCCCGATATAGTTTTTTTCCACTTTTTTAGGACATGTCATGATTTTCAATCTTTCAGTTATTTATTTATTTATTTATTTATCTATTTATTTATTTATTTATTTATTCATATGTAAACGTAATCAATTATCAATTATATGTAAACATTCCATTGTTATAAACTATTATATAGTTAAGTACATCTTTTTTATTGTTGTATATTGATTAAATGCAATATTTATTTTTTCGGTTGAGTCAAATTGAAACAATTTTCCGTCCAAATTCCGAGTCATCCTTTTCTAGTAAACAATACCTTACATTCAGGTGACTCGGTTTTTTTTCTTCTTACCAACCCATCCATTATTGTTATGCTAGGCCAGGTGTTTGTCACATCAGTACATTTCCTCTAAGTCCCAACATTTGATGATAAAAATCGCATACCGCCGTCCTACTCTGAATATGCACATTTTTAATATTTTGGTCGTCTTTCAAATATCAATTGATTTGCATTTTGATCTATTGGTAGTTGAAAGCCGAATTTTCTGATCAGAATTTTAAACATGTGTATTTTTTAAGAGAACAGCAGTTTACGGCCCAATCTTTTTTTTTTTTAATTTGGTAATAACCTCCACACTGAGATATCAGCACATCTCCCTTTAATTACACATGTAATACCAGCCTTTACGCTCACATGAATTATTGTTTAATGTAAATATTTATCGTGAATGATCAGAATTAATGCAATAATCATTTATTGTTTTGTATATTCGAGTTATATCTTTCTGAAAAGAATCAAGACTTTCTGAAATGTTTTTGTAGTAGTGTTTCCTTGATATTCTAAAACATCAATTTACAAGTTGTTCCATCTGAATTCTATGTGACATTGAATATACACGAAATACATGTTATAACATTATGTGTTACTTACTCTTAGTCAAATGAATTTTATGTCGTGTGTTATAATAGAGTATATTTTTTTATTATTACAATCGACAGTTGCGTTTACCAAAGCAGTCTTGGCTGGTTAAAAATTGATACAACATTTACTTCTCGGTTTTCTACCAAGTCTACTAATACTCTTTTATTTCTAATAATAAAAGGGAGAACTAATTTACATTATTATCTTATATTATTTATTTTCTGAGCAATTTATATGATACATTATCATAGTAGACAGCTTAAATCAATAGGTCATCAGCCTACTTAGCAACATACTCGAGTTCAATTTATTAATCTCTATCATTTATCAATAATGTGTACTTTACAGCAGATTATAAAATTAGAACTCTTTGTGTGTGCTGGGTTTTTTTTTTCATTTTGCAAGATAGCCCCAAATCATGACCAAAAGCAAGTCGCTAGCCCGGAAATCAACACATCTTTTTTCAATATAGGAATAGATCATCTAATGCTAGCTTTTCTTTGCAAAATAATTATGATAACAATAATAAGTTCAAGATAAAAGTAATTTATTTTTAAAATTCAATTTTTGGGTCTAATTCACTCCAACATATTACCATATTTAGGCACAGGGTCACATTCATAAAATATTAAATCTAATTATAGTTTGGCACATAGTGCACTCGCGTAATGGTTGGATCTAGTACCAGGTAACAATGCCATACCTGACGCATTCTGACAATGGCCGTTTTCACCCGCTTAAAACTTTAACTTCAAAACGGCATGGAACGTTAAAGAAGTTAATGGGCATTTTAATCGAACTAAATTTAAGTAAAACTTTTAAAGCTATTTTTTTTTAAATGCGGTTTGTTAGAGAACATTAGAAATTCAAATATTGCACTTGCACAATGTCAGTCTTACACTAATATTATAAGACTCTTGAACTCCAACGTTAGGAGTATCAAACGAGTCCCCGATATCACTGCGCGGCCTTGACCTTAAGAATTAACCACTGCAATAAACATACCATTAAGCGTCGAACTCTATGTATAGTAAGAACCGTGAGAAAACATATTTCTTCATCTGCTCAGTTTTTTTGTTTTTTGTTTTTTTTTTTTTGGGGGGGGGAGGGGGTTATGTAGGTGTTATTTGGGGGGGGGGTTGTATTTTTTAAAGATAATATGGATCCTTCATACTACATTTGTTATAATGCTACAATAAAATCGGCTTTCTCCAAAAAGATAGGGATCTGATAATGGGAAATGTTTTAATTCTTTTCATAAAAGAGACCAAAGGAATCAGGTTGCAGTAACTTTTATTGATTTCTCTTTACATAGTCATTTGTTATCATTTCGTAGAGCAATTACAGTGCCTTACATTAAATGTTTTAAGTTTCTAGGAATAAAATTATTGCATTCATAGAACTATCACTTCTAAAGTTGGGTCTTCCTATTATTCTGTTATGAGTTGAAATATGGTTACCAAATCCGTCCAATAAAACAATGTCATAGATTTTTAGACCAATTTATTGAGTTCTTGTTTTTTAATGCTAAATTTGAGGTGGGATTTAGATAGTCTCTTTCAAATCATTATTTCTCTCAATATACGATAAAAACTGCATTGCAGTCCAATGACAAAATACATTTCCTCATTTTGGTCAGAACACGTTTACTTCATACATCGAAACCTGACAATAGCCTTAACTTGTCAGAAAGTCTGAAATCTGATACTAATGCGAAGTTTCGGGTTTAAGACTATTGAACAAGTTGGGGCTCATTTGAATTACTCGATATTGAAGTAAAGAATTTCTGACCAAAATATAAGAAAGCCTTTTGTCAGTATACAAGAATATAGTACTTTCTGTTTTCACCAAGAGAGCAGTGACAGCTTGTTTTAACCAAGAGAGCAGTGACAGATTGTTTTCACCAAGAGAGCAGTGACAGCTTGTTTTCACCAAGAGATCAGTGACAGATTGTTTTCAGAAAGAAATCAGTGATAGCTTGTTTTCACCAAGAGAGCAGTGACAGTTTTTTTTTACTAAGAAAGCAGTAACGTCTTTATCAAAGACCAGATCAAACCACTGTCATGTACTTTTGTTGAAAGCTGATCGACGTGATTTCAGGTTCGAGTAAAGCCTATACTTAGCTGTAAACGTTTAACTGATGAGTTTATAGAATATGTTTGATTGGCGTAACATTGTCATAATAGATGAGTCTAGGAGAGGAGTTAGTTTAGCAAAAGGTGTAAAAAAATATATTTGTCATGAGAAAGGTTATTGATAGTTAAATGGAATGTTATCCGGTTTAAACAAAAAATAATAACTTAAAAAAAAAACACATGAAAATCATTAGTCGCCTAGTGAGTGGAACTTTATTCCCATACATTAAAGCATTGATCGGTGTTGATGATGATGATGATGGTGTTGGTGGTGACTGCGGTGGTGGTGGTATGGTAGTGCTCGGAGTTATGGTATTGTTGAGAGTTGGGTAGAAATGTAACAACGATGATGATGATGATCAATGTAATTGATAAAGGACTCTTTTATAGCGCTATATACCGTAAAGCTCAAAGCGCTGTATGATATCACTCAACCAGAATTAACACATCCACACCGCACAAAGACTTCTACAGCAGCGTACACACTTGATAGATTATGTAATACAATCAAGACTAAAATGATGATGATGATGATGATGATGATGATGATGATGATTATAATGATGACGCCGATGACGATGTTGATGATGATGATGATGATGATGATGATGATGATGATGATGATGATAACAATAATAATATTGGTGAGAATGGTAATAATAATAATAATAATAATAATAAGAAGAAGAAGAAGAAGAAGAAGAAGAAGAAGAAGAAGAAGAAGAAGAAGAAGAAGAAGAAGAAGAAGAAGAAGAAGATGAAGAAGAAGAAGAAGAAGAATAACAATAATAATAAAGTTCTCCAATTTTGCTAAAATATGGTTCACAATTTCATTGAAATCAATATCAATTTATTATATTTGCACAATAATTATTTTATTCCCACACTTGTCTGCTTCTATATTGTATATTAAACACCAAGAAATCAATATCGTTACCGTTTACTTCTGAAAGGTTTGGAAAGAGTGTGAAAAACTAAAATAAATACTTTCTAAAATTAGCGATCAATTGACTTTCCATCGATTAAAAAAATTATTTGAGCTATTCTGAGAGAAACAATTAGGTGTTATAATATCATATCAAACAGAAAACGGGAACTTATTAACCTTTAGCCAACTCGTTCTCAATCAAGTGATTTGCTCTCTGGTCAATATCATAATTGCCTATATCGGTCAGAAAGTTTTCATATTTATACATTTATAGAAATTGATGATGATAATATATAAACATACATACATACATACATACATACATACATACATACATACATACATACATACATACATACATACATACATACATAACATCATACATACATACATACATACATACATACATATACATACATACATACATACATACATACATACATACATACATATACATATACATACATACATACATAACATACATACATACATACATACATACATACATACATACATACATACATACATACATACATACATACATACATACATACATACATACATACATACATACATACATATACATACATACATACATACATACATACATATACATACATACATAATCACATACATACATACATACATACATAACATACATACATACATACATACATACATACATACATACATACATACATACATACATACATACTACATACATACATACATACATAAACATACATACATACATACATACATACATACATACATACATACAACATACATACATACATAATACATACATACTACATACATACATACATACATACATACATACATACATACATACATACATACATACATACATACATATACATACATACATACATACATACATACATACATACATACTACATACATACATACATACATACATACATACATACATACATACATATCATACATACATACATACATACATACATATCATACATACATCATACATACATACATACATACATACATACATACATACATACATACATACATACATACTACATACATACATACATACATACATACATACATACATACATACATACATACATACATACATACATACATACATACCCTACATACATCATCATACATACATACATACATACTCATACATACATACATACATACATACATACATCTACATACATACATACATACATACATACATACTACATACATACATACATATCATACATACTACATACATACATACATACATACATACATACATACATACATACATACATACATCATACATCATACATACATACATACATACATACATATACATACATACATACATTACATACATACATACATACATACATCATACATAACATCATACATACATACATACATACATACATACATACATACATACATACATACATACATCATACATCATACATACAACATAATACATACATACTAATACATACATACATACATACATACATACATACATACATACATACATACATACATTACATATACATACATAATCTATACATACATACACATACATACATACTACATCAGACATACTACATACATACATACAAATGTTATTTCAGAAAATACATGATAATGTAACAAGGGTAACATATTCATTGACATAATACCATTTCCTAAAATAATGTACAATGTATAGAGCTGGAGTATTAATTTGAACAGTGAAGTTTCAGACTCTGCCACAGAATGTCCCAGAGGTAATAATGAAATTAGTGTTGATGACGATGATGATGATGATGAGGATGATGACGATGATGAAGATGTAATAAGGCGATAGGTCGCCAGTCGTCGGCGTTGTCCTTGTTCCCATTCTTTTTTGGTACCAGTGTTATGATACTGTGTTTCCAGTCTGAGGGGACTGTTTGATATTTTAAACAGGTGTTAAAGATGGCCGTAAAAATTGGTGCCAGTTTGTTTATATTTTGTTTTATATATTTATAGGTGACACCGTCTGCCCCGGGTGACTTTTCATTGGGTAATTTTTTTAACACAGCTTGTGAGTTTGTCGACTGTAAACTCACTTATTGATGGTGTCCATGCGGGAGGGGGGATAGTGACATCATCAAACCAGGGGGTGTCATTAATGTTTATATTGTTTCGTTGACATTTTTCTTTATAGGCAGTCTCTACTGTGTTGATATCTATCTCACAACTTGAGTGTTTCTAATAATATCAATAGCTTTTCGTTGGTGGTTTACGAATATTGCTGTGAGTTCTTGTCATGTCACCTCTTTTTCCTCCTGTGCTCTTGGTGTGTTGTTTTGGATAAGGGAGGGCATAATGGAGGACTTTATATCTATTATTTTTATTTCGATGTATTTTAATAGAGCGTCATAATTGTTGATCGGGTCTTTTATAATTTTTTCATCGGTCCATCTGGGAATTTTGTTAAGATTCGTTTGCAGTAGCGGAGAAATTCAATGCTAAACGGTTGTCCATTATCGGGTCTTTGGATTTGGAATGTGTTGTTTTTGATGAAAACACTGTGTAGTGTTGAAAATAATTTTATCCATTTCGATGGGTTGGAGTGACAAAAAGTTGGTTTAATTTTAATAGGTTGTGTAGATATAGTATGTCTGAACATACCCTCTTGTTGTATAAACTTATTCCAAGAAGAATTACTGGTCGGTTCATGCTGATACTGGAGCCAATTAGAAATGTCAAACAAATCACAATCGCTCTTTCCGCCATTCACAACACGTTTTACAACATTGTAACCATTCTGTCCGACGTCTAGTCGACTTTTACCACTTTTGATACACTCTTTGGCAAGACATCTGATCCTTGTCACAAGTCCTATACTCCTTCTAGACATTGTCTGTGTTTACGAGGAAAGCTACCACGGATGATGGATACAAGAGACGGTAGATCTAGAGACTGCGAGAGACCCGACTGACCTGTCCGCCATCTTGAACATACATACATACATACATACATATACATACACACACATACACACATATATATATATATATTATATTTATATATATACATAATATATATATATATATATATATATATATATATATATATTATATATATAATATATTATATATATATATATATATATATATATATATTATATATATATATATATTATATACTTGAAATGTAATAATGAGATGTGTCTGCTTTTTTACAATTTCCATAATTCCAAATTTATATTACACACTTCAAATTCATCTTCTTTGCAACAATGTACCTTGTAAGTCATTGCATTGAATACAGCCTAAGTGCTATGTCATCATAGATTTGTAGAACTGCGTTGGCTATTCTCTAAATCAGAACTATCTCCATGAAGAGTCATCCTTATAAAAGAGAAACGTTGACTTTTGCGTTGCTCCCGATTCTCCGTGTCCAGGGTTGGAGATTTAACTCTTCTTGATTCCAATGCTTCATCTTGGATACAATTGTCATCGGGTTCACCATTCTCAATGCTGCAGTTAGACATTTGCTTTTCATTACTTGCTTCGTCTACACTGCCAACAGTGTTACCATTATTGGTTATTTCCTCACTACAACTCAGTTCAAGTTCATCTAGGTTACTGTTGTCTTCTGGAAATGAAGCTCTTTGAAAAGAGTGGATGACTGCAACAGAGGTATCAACTAAAACCTTGGGGTTGTCACAATCTAGATTAGGGAGTGGTGAGATATCCTTATATACCTGATTGATATTCGGAATATTGGTATCATCAGTTTCTGCGTTCATTTCACATACCTTTTTTCCGCCTAAGTGGTCGTTATTTTCAATTTGAATTTTGGTAACAGATTGCAGACCATGTTGAACAGTGGTCTTTGAGATATTATGCTTTTGTCTTGTTTCCATGTCTTTAGAATCTATCTCTGCTTTATAACAATCGGCGTCTTTGTTGTATGCACAATTGCCATCTTGATCCGTTTCTTGGTGAAAGTCATCGTCAACAAATAAAGGATTCTTGTAGGTACACATTGGACTACCATTGGTGGCCGCAGAGCAAGCTGTCTCTGATAACATGTGCTGGCTTTTTAATATAACATCTGTGAGAAAGAAAAGTAATTCAGTCAGTTTGGATCATAAAAAGCTCAATATAATTATATTGAAATCACAGCATCTCCATTCTGATGAATGTATGTAATTGAAAAGGTGAACAGTTTGACTTAATGATAATATAAGAAATTGATTCACCTCCACCAATAGTCCAATGCTCATTTTAAATAATGACTTTAAATCGCATAGGTCGATTGCTACAATGCTATTGTTTATTTATAAGTGTTGGGTAGTGATTTTTAAAACTGTTCAAAATTGAAACATGTTTTATTTCAAGAGTAGTTTGTGAGGACTTGCTAGGACAAAGAACCTAAGAGTGGATGATAAGTATAATACAATGTCTTTTAATAATAATAATAATAATAATAATAATAATAATAATAATAATAATAATAATAATAATAATAATAATAATAATAATACTTTATTGCATCCCAAAAAGGAATTTTTTTTTGTACAGACGTGTTATAATTTACACAATAAGATAAAAATACAATGGAAATAGGATGTATATATAAAAAAGGAGTTATAGGTAATAGAATTTTTAACAAATAAAATAGAAAGTTGGAAGAAAATAGTTAAGATTTAGGAGAAAATAATGTTTTTACAAGGATGTATATTATGGAAAAACGCAAGAAGATTATCAACGGCTTCATGGAATACATTACAGAGAGCAGTATTTTGGATCACCATGATGTAAACTATTATTGTGGTCATTATAGTAATGAAATAACATTCAAAATGACAACTACTTTCAAACCTCACAGTGAATTACTCGACTATAGAGAATATCCATCACAAGTTTGCCTTCAAGGCCGATGACAAACCGTTAAATACGTAAAGTTACATTGCAGCAGGCCGACTTGCCTCACACGCAAGTACACTTGGGTCGAATCCGCAGAGGGGGTTGTTGTCTCACTTCTCTGCCCATTAGATGGTTGTGACTATGAAAGCTGGCGGAGAGTACATTTCATGTGACCTTTATTATATTCAAAAATAAGACCTCGCATCGGTTACTATGCGATTAAATATGCTGAAATCTGAATAAACTCAAGGTGTCCCATTGCTCCAAAGGATCATTTTATATCAAACTTTAAATGGAATTTAGCTTAGATTTCTTTTCAAACATATTTGTCATTTTATCACGCTGCCTTTTTACGCAATACATTGATTAGGTATTCTGTTTAGAGAGATAGATGACCTGAAGAATAATACTAAAGTTACAAACTCCCAATTTAATACAAATCACAAGACGTTTCTTCAATCCCGAATTTGTTCATGTTAAGAAACGTCTCCTTGGAAACAGTCTATTCACATGTGAGCTGAGAAAATTTGTTGGCACATGGATTATCTCTTTAAACATCTGGAAATGTGTGTATGGAACATTGCAATATAAAGAGGAAAAAATACAAGGAAAATACCATCCCAAATAGTTAACCTGCCTTGACCGGGGATTGAACCTCAGACTTCCTGATTACAGGTCGGACGTTCTACCATTACGCCACACTGGTTACCCGATATTTGGAACGAATTTAATGCCTATATTCTTCACAAGGATACAAGTTTCCGCTGTGAGCCCTCGCTTTATCACCTTCATCTCTTTACTTAGTTCTAATATGAAAGCAACTTACCACTTTTATCCTTGTTCTTCTTTTCCGACTTCAAGGACATTGATTTCGCTCCAAGGTCTATCATAGTGATTTTCCCCAATTCAAGATCGTCACATACATGAATGGATGTGTTAGATTCACTTGAACTCCCAGACTGATTTCTGAACAAAATAATGATTGCAAGAAATTTAGGAAAGCGAGACATCGACATGCTAATTGTGGACATTTAAATAATTTTTTACCTCGAAGGAAAAGGTATTTTTATCCAATGGTATTAGGACTATTTTAACAAACTTAACCAAACAGTTTGTCATCTGATATCAATTACATATGTTTAACAAAACTGATAATAACAAGAGTGCATATTTTAAATGTATATTTCAGTTCCTTTTCCATGTCAATGCGCCTATTATTATAGAATACTTTTATAGAACCAATATTTTTTTCATACACTTAATCATATCAGGCTCCCCAATTGGACTAATACTCCTCAACATCCGTTACTACATATAATAATAATAATAATAATAATAATAATAATAATAATAATAATAATAATAATAATAATAATAATAATAATAATAATAATAATAATAATAATAATAATAAAAGATGACATTTATATCGCGGATTTTCATCACTGTGTAATGCTCAATGCACGTTAAAATAAATATACAAAATTTATATAGATAAAACGTATACCACAATTATATCAATAGCAGCAATGTATGCAATATCGCATCAATATCATGAAAATGTAAATGTAATTAATGTAACTAAAACTAAGTATTCGTTCACATTTCAGTCAAAAAAGACCATCTGTGTTAAGTGCCTCCTCCGAAGACACAGACAGCTTGAAGACCAAGTATTTTTTTTCCGATAATTTCACCCATCCAGTAATTAACCAACCTCAACAGCGCTCGAATGTTTTAACAAGATCAACATCATAATAAACATACAACATTGATGACACTTACTTTCTTTTATATTTGATGATGGTTGAAATGATCATGATGAAGAAGACGATGACTAGTAGGATGACGACAACGATGACGCCGATGAGCCATTCTGGCAAACTCTCTACGAGGGTCTTGTCTCCAGTATCGTTCTGGTGTAAGTTACAATAAACACAAGTTGTCTTAACGTTATTATATTTTTTTGTGTTATAATAATGATAAATAGTAATAATAATGTTTTAAAATAATAATAATGATGATTATGATGATGATGATAATAATAATAATAATAATAATAATAATAATAATATAATAATAATAATAATAATAATAATAATAATAATAATAATAATAATAAATAATAATAATAATAATAATAATAATAATAATAATAATAAGAGGAGGAGGAGGAGGAGGAGGAGGAGGAGGAGGAGGAGGAGGAGGGGGAGGAGGAGAAAAAAGAGAAGAAGAAGAAGAAGAAGAAGAAGAAGAAGAAGAAGAAGAAGAAGAAGAAGAAGAGTATAATGAGGGACAAATAATTCGTCTGCAATGTAAAGAAGAAAAGAAGTAAACTGGAAGGAAGAAGAGGAAGCTTGACTTGTAATTTTCGTTCATTAATCTTTGTCATTTTCATCATAAACAGTGAATTCCAATACAATCCTCCATCATAATTGGTTTATAATATAGATCTACACGTTATTACGTCGCCTTCTTTTCTTCCCTTTTTGCCTTCTTCTTCTATTAGACCGACTGATTATGTCAGAGGAATATGTCGATGCTGCATTTCTCAAGGAGAAAAAAATCACAATTAATAGATTTTTCTAACTGAAAAATTCAGCGTTATTTATTTTAGAATGCAGAACCTTTGTGTCACTGACGATTATGAACTTGGTGGTTAGAATTTCTATGAATGTGCCCCACTTCATAGATTAAAAATTACCGAATCAGATATGAATTGGATGATAACATGTTTGATTATACCTAGGTATTAAGAACGAGTAAAATTTCACATCAATCTAAGTCAAATACATATTTCTGTAACCATTATCCCCGGCTGGAAAATGTCTTAAGTAAAATAATATGACTCAATTAAGTGACATCAAAAAAACTCTTTATATTACTATTATTGAGAAAAGGTTAGCACCTAGGCACACATCGCTCAGGACAAAAAAATCATGATCCATGAGTAGCTTTTTAAATTAATTTGGTTTATACAATATAAAATATATGTTATCGCCATGCCTTTTTTTCTCCTTGGTTAATTCAGAAAACTTTAATATTTAATTTTCCTTCAGATTGTTATTTATGTAAAAATATTCTTAGGTTGTAAAGAGATGAAATTCTACCCACCTCCGTAGCGAATCTTGGAACAGCACCATGGAATAAGGACTCTAGTCTGGTGTCTATATGAAAATCTTTGTAATCTTTCTCCATTTTTTTATCCTCATATAATTTATATCTGCATGAATTCCTGATTGGATTGATAAGAACGTGTCTTACGAAAGCTTATTCAATAGGACGGAAACCATGACAATTTATAAAATGTTCGTGAATGGTTGGAGCCTATTTTAATACTTCCAAGGAAATCAATTCCTTTGTTATTTGTATACTTTCAAAATTCACTTTTGCACTACAGGGTCACCATAGACATTAAACAAATCCATTGCTTCGAATATGAGAGAGAGGCACGTAAAAGTTTTGTTTTAAATTTCAGACTTAGTTTCAAATTTGCTTTTATTAGATACTTTGTAAGTATTCGACATCTACAATAATTGAAGGTGCCATTAAATTATACCCATGAATTTCAAAAGGTCCGCACACTTCTTAATCCCGCAGTTTGAACACTTTAGTTTTCTTACAAAGTGTATCAAGTTTCATCGATAATGTGTGTTGACAATCAATGCAATCATATAAATGACGCATGATTGTAATGGCTACTAATATTTACGGATGAAATCAATCTAGCAACTGAAAGCAAAAGGGATTATTGACAGAGCTGTCTCGTCCATCACCACAGTCAGACTGACCCATTATTTAACACGCTGACTTGCACTGAGTTCAACGAACATCTTCGGTCGCTCTTTTCAAGTTCAAAAGGCGGATCACAAGATTTGTTTGTGCAGCCAATGTTTGTTAGGTGAAAAAAATCCGAAAATCAAACAAAGGAAATTGTTGAGCTGATTGCCTCAGCGGCAATCGTTGCATTTTTGTCTGTTTTAGATTCGAAATATAATACTGGCAATATTAGAGATATCGCCAATGGACATTTTAGTATATCTTTTTTAAAATGTATACTTTGAATAGGATGCGACAGTGTTTCCGATTATTAAACCCTTGCGTCACAGGTGCAATACTTGAGTTTTTACGATGATGAATGACTTTGAATGAAATTGTTTCCTTGTCATCTCTTATTGGGTGACAGGATAGAGGTTGGTCAATTCCGCTTTACACCGACAAAACATTTTGTTCATTTTCGACAGAAATGTGTTACATCTAGCAATAAATTAAGCTGATCGTAAAATTGTCAAAAATTCCTAAACATTAGATATCTTTGAAAACATAATTCTGAAGTCTCGTAATCAAGAGGCAATTTATTTTTACAAGTTTTAACAAGGAATTCGGGTACAAAGACACACAATACAAACAAATAGATAGAAGAACACATTTAATATTATTAATCAAGTTAGTATAATCAGTGAGCACAAAGATGTGAGTAGAGATGTGTCTAGCAAAAAACGACGTCAAAAAGTTGCATTTTGAGACATTGATTTGAATTTTTGAGAACTCATTCCATGGTTTTGGTTCGAATGATTGAAATGAACGTGCTCCAGCTTTAATCTAGCACCATGTTGGGAGAAATGAAAATAGACTGTTCTGAATTCTTTGCTTTTGTGAACGAAAGATGATTGACTGTCCAAGATGACTCTTTGAAGCTTTTAGCTCAATGCCACAGTTTTCAAGATCTATTTGGTATTGATCGATCTTCTCTTACTTGTTCCCAATATATTTTGATTCCATTTGTTCTCCATATAACTCCGATTTGTTGGAGGTCACCCACTTCTTTACAATGGAAATACAATTCTCATAGATGAGCAACATTGATTCTCGATTATCATCTGTACACGACGTTGTATAGATCTGTCTGTAGTCGGCATACATGTGGTGCTATGTGGTCTAGTGGTATGACACTCGCTTTCGGATCGAAAGGTCATGGGTTCGAGCCTCGCTCAGCGCATAGTTGAGTCCTTGGAGAAGGCTCTTTACTCATATTCTCTCATCGTACTCATGTGTACAAAGAGTAACAGCGTTGTCTCTGTCCGAAAAAAATGTATAATATCGTCTAAAAGGCGTCATGTCCCGGCATACATGTTAAAGGTTGCTGTTGGCCAGGGACCCCTTGTAAAGCGCTTTGAGCACATTTATTGGATAGTGCTCTATATAAAAGCTCACTTTTTTTTTAAAAGTGACCAGTGGTGATTTTGGCCACAGGATAGGTGTGGATCATGAAGAGGACACGTCCGAAGACGTATCCTTATTGGATAATGTATGCAATTTACTTGCCTTGATTGTGTGTTTCTGATAGACACTGACATCTGCTAAATATGGAATGAGCCATTTAAGTATTGTACAGTAAATCCGAAAGTTGTGTGAAGTTGATTATGAATAATTTCATTATCCAAGTGTCACATCCCTCGACCATTTCGCCGCACAAAATTCAAGGAGTCTTAGAATGGTAGACATCCCTTAGATTTTTTTTATTTGAAAAAGGTCGTTTTAAATTTTGAGCAGCATACTTTTTTGTGTTTTCTTTTGTTTTGTTTTGTTGGGGATTTTTTTTTTGGTGGGGGGGGGGGGGGGTTGGGGATTATTTTTTGTTCTGTGGTTTGCTCTATAAGTAAAATAAATAAGAATACAAATTCATTTATTCACCCCATAGGGAAAATTTGTCTATAGTTTCTATTCCAAGGGAAGACTGGAATAACTCAGGTGTCCGCCACAGTGCAACGCCGAAAATTGAGCTAAGGCGAGGTGACTTTTCAAGGTCACACAGCGCAGCAGCGGGTGATCGAACTTTCGGTACCTTTAGAGGTATGAAGCAAAGACGTACCGTACGCTACCCCATAGGTTGACTGAAAACATTCCTCAAGATAGATGTTCTTGAAATGGGCAAACAACTCTTTAAATTTATGGGGGGGGGGGGGTTAGGATTTTAGGAAAGAATGGTAAATAATTTGATACAGCCTTCTTTGAGAAAGTTCTAGGACAAATCCGATATCTAATTGTTCATTACTAATTTTCTTGATATATGGCTGAGGTACATCCAAACATCATTAACAAATGACGTCGGCAAGTGGATCGAATGTGTGGAAGATGACATAAACCTAATATGAATGAATTTAGGATTTCTCCATCATACGAAGTTAAAATCTGAGACATTGTTGGTGGTTGACCAAATCATTTTGAATTGCCGATATTTATCTTTAAAAGTAGTCGTCAAAATTTGGAGAAAGTTCTTTTCTGGTGCCTTGTGATGGCAGGGCACAAACTTCCTCTTTTCGTGGAAGAAAGTTTATAGTTTCAAAGCGGTTGGCGTAGTTTTTTCCTTTGTTCTGAAGATGGCATTTTTCATGTCTTTCTTGCTTGATTTATTAATGTTTCTGTAATTCTGTTGATATCAACTTTCTCCATTTTATATCAGATCGCCTCTTCTTTCCTTTAGCATCCTTTTTTTTTTTTTTTTGGTACCATGGAGAGTATTGTCTTTTGCTTCCTGTTCTGGTTGTTTAGGGTGCATGTGAATGAAAATCACCGAAGGCGACATAATTATTATAAATTGTGTGCATAACAGTTTGTCTTTTTCCTATTGTGCCTAAGATGAAGACTGGCCGCTAGATCTATTCTTAAGCCCAAGATATCAATCTGTTTTACGTTCTATATGTTATTTCTCTTTCGGATTTAAGTCCACTAGACTCTCGCTTCGAACCGAGTATTTAAAAAAGACTAAGAATCAGGTCTGATATGCTGACATTGTAGACTTTGACTGATGCATCTAAGGTGACATCTCGCAATCAGTGGTGTGCCCGATTTCATGTGTGACGTCATTCACGTGTGTCGTCGTCTGATGAGATGTAATTATTTCATTAACAGACGTGGTGGTTTTTTTTTTTGTTGTAATGAATATTAAAATCTTTGAGCATTGCGTTTTTATTTGCTTCGATGTCAACTTTATGTACGAGTATAGCCAAATGAATCAATAACATCGTTGATAGATTTGGTTCCCTTGTAGGTGGACTATAAATGGGCTAAACATTCAATCAATCAGTCCTTAGCTTCTATAAAAAGTGCGGAAAAATACAATGAAAGTCGCGCCATTCATTTTTATTCATATTTTGTATTTAGTGTCTATTCCATTGGACGGGGCGTGGTGAGTTGCTCAGTGTCACATAGCGTGAAGGTGAGTCTAACTCGCTACATCTTGTGGTCAAATCAAAGACCATACTGTTGTACCATGTTGACCCTGTTCGTATTACCGAACACAATAAATGAAGCAGGCCGAACATGTGGGTTTAAATAGGCAGAATTATATAATGATATTCAATGGCATTTTCTTCAATATATAACAAACGTTTGAGATAAATTCCTGGATATGTCTTTAGATTTTCCCATCTTATGATAACAACAGCTATTTTGTCTACGTTTGCCCACTTAAATTGTTTTCCACTTCTTAAAAAATCTGAAATTAATTGGTATTTTAAAATTCACATCTGAATTGAAGACAAACATTATTCACATATTAGTTTAACTCATTCAAAACACTTCTATCATCTTTCGAAAAAGCATTATTTGATAGTCATTGGACATTTATTCCTGACTTCCAACAACTGAATGAGTCAATAAAAACATCAATTCTAATTATGCCATTTCATCTTTCTTTGTTAATACCCAGGCAATACCCATGTGCCTAAGCTCTACAAAAGAATAGTACTCCTCAATATTTTGTAGAATGTACTCGTATTACATTGATTAAAATTATTTTATTTTATTTTAATTCGACAGCTTCTACAAAACGCACTTCACTGAAATAATTTTTCTTCACTATTCACCCTAGGACGTGCAATATGTCGTAAACAGAGTATACTTATTTACAGATATGTTGCACGTCCGCCGTAAATGTCTCTGACTCGTTATTGTACTCCATGACTCGCTGACACGAAATATCTTTGTGGCCACTGCGGACTGCAGTCGGTGTTACATGTTTGTCTTTCTTGGCTTCCGGTGTAATGACCCCTTTGATTTTGATCCTTTAGATTCTTCTGAAGACAAAAAGATTTGCTGGCTCGTAAGTAACCTTGGAAAAATGTTTGCATTTCCTTACTTCATTTTCCCCTCTTAGTGGAAAGAGCTCAGCAGGAAGAGTACAAAAATGGTTGATATGGCAGTCTGATATTCAATTGTGCTGGTGACCGTTTTGATTATTCACCCCCCTCCCCTCTCTCTCTCTCTCTCTCTCTCTCTCTCTCTCTCTCTCTCTCTCTCTCTCTCTCTCTCTCTATCTATCTATCTATCTATCTATCTATCTATCTCTACCTATCTATCTCTATCTATCTCTCTCTCTCTCTCTCTCTCTCTCTCTCTCTCTCTCTCTCTCTCTCTCTCTCTCTCTCTTTATTTCTATATTTCTATCTACATATCTATCATTCTATCTATAATGTATTATATATCTCTCTGCTCTCTCTCTCTCTCTCTCTCTCTCTCTCTCTCTCTCTTTCTGTGTGTGTGTGTGTGTGTGTGTTTGAGTGTGTTTATGTGTGTGTATGTGTTTGTGTGTTTGTGTTTGTCGAGTCTCGATTGATGGTTTTAATTAGTGGTCCCAATAGATCGGTGGTTCTCAATCTGGATGACATTGCTAGACAAGAATTCAAATCTAATCAAAACCAAACAAACAAATAATACAAGTCTACCCATATCATATTGTATTTCCAAATATTTACGAAGATCATTGC
>NC_088360.1:116781724-116786724 GCF_034508935.2 Berghia stephanieae
CAGTCCTGTCCTTAGATTCAACAAAGCCCTTGAAAGGGAATATTAAGCAGTATGTAATAAGTAAAAACTCTGACTGAGACAGAGAAAGAAGAAAGGGAGAGAGAGAGAGAGAGAGAGAGAGAGAGAGAGAGAGAGAGAGGAGAGAGAGAGAGAGAGGAGGAAGAGAGAGTGTATACGTGTGTGTGTGTGTGTTTGTGTGTGTTAACGTGTGTGTGAATGTTTATTTGTGCGAGAGCACTCAATTAAATTATAATGACATCAATTGTAAATTTATGCGTGGCATGAACGGTGACAGAGAGATGGGATTTCATCTTGTAACAAAAGCCAAGAAATGTTGAACAGGGTCAGTGCCTAATAGGTGACAAAACTCTGCTCTGCGTTTGTTTTTTTTTTCGTGTAAGGCACTCTACACAAGACCACTAGGCTCAGTTCTGATTTAATTTCTCACAATGACGGGTATAATTGTGAGAGTGAAATACTAAAAGGTCACATAACAGGTATATATATATATATATATATATATATATATATATATATATATATATATATATATATATTATATGTGTGTGTATGTGAGAGAGAGTGTATGTGTGTGTTTATCTAATTTTAAACTGATTTTGGATACATTTGTTGAGCTTTGCCACTAATATATGACTTATCAAGGGGTTATGGTTTATTAAGCATATTCTTCTTATCGATCTCTCAATAACCCACTTCTTTGTAACAATCAGAGCTTATTTGATAAGATTGAAGAGGAAGAAAGAGAAGATTGTGCATTTTAACAATACCCAGACACCACCCAGGCCCTGTAATGATTAAATAGATCGAGCAATTATGCTATTCTTTGGTAGGCAAACAGGAGAGAGAGAGAGAGAGAGAGAGAGAGAGAGAGAGAGAGAGAGGGGAGAGAGAGAGAGAGAGAGAGAGAGAGAGAGAGAGAGAGGGCAGTAGGCAATGCCTCTGTGTGTTTATTGAGTCAGATCAGGTCGGGGTGGCTGTATCGTAAAGAGTTGGATACTGGCGTGGTGTTCCTGTTTCGGTAAGATATTGAACACTTTCTGAACAACTTAAATAATATGATTTAATGCATTACTTGTTCAGTGTGGAATTCTTATGATTACCTTTACTATGATTTTATTTGATTCGTTGAGAGTTTTCTGTAAGTTTCCTTTTTTTTAATCATTTGAAAAACTTTTAAACAATATTCTATCATTCTTGTTATATCAGACATTTTGTTGTTATTCCAGCGTAAGTTTCTCATTTTAATATTAACTAACGTGTAAAGCAAATACAAATGTATACTTTTCAGTATAATTCAAATTTTTGATTCAGCCAATAACATTCTTTTTTTTTTTAATTTCAAGCAAAGTGACTTTAAATTCTTGGTGCAAAATTTAAGTTATAATTAATGAGAAGGGTTCCTCCAATCTTTTATAGGATTGAGTCATAATAAATAACTTGAATTCAAAGGTGTGCAAAGTTGATGAATTGTTGCGGACATAATAAATAACAGGTAAATGATAAGATGGCTTACTGAAACCTTCATATTACATTACAAACAAGTTTGAAATAAAAATATATAACAAGATGGAAATAAAATATATCTAATTTTACCTCCGGTTGAAGTTTATATTCTAATTCAATGAATGAGAAGGCATGGTATGTGTTAAGTGCATCCTGCATGTATGTATGTACTTGTATATATGTATGTATGTATGTTTATATGTATGTATGTATGTATGTATGTATGTATGTATGTATGTATGTATGTTTATATGTATGTATGTATGTATGTATGTATGTATGTATGTATGTATGTATGTATGTATGTATGTATGTGTGTGTGTTGTGTGTACCTGGCTTTGTATATGTGATATCAGTGTCACGGACAGTGACAGATAATATCACTACATTGCTTATCTCGCCAGTACGAGACACCTGTCAGTGGATAAAACCAATGACAGTGAAACTTCCAAGCTTGTCTTTGCGATTTTATTGGAGGCTTTTATTCCATAGCAACACTGCCGTGCTCAGACAAACAACTTTTTTCCACTTTCACCAAAACACTTTTATTCTAAATATCGATCGATAAAAAGCCCTCCATTAGTGAAGAAGTTTTTCAAAACCCGACTATTTTAATGCAGTTCTCAATAAAATCAAAATCAGCATGCTAAACAATCTGATCAGTATCTGAACCAAATAAATGATTCGAAATGTTTTCAAAGTAAAAAGATGTTTCTAGATAGTTAGCTATGTCTTTGAAGAAATGTTTTTACGTACAGACACATTGCAAATATTGACTGGAATTGCAAATACCCCACCGCGTCATGACAAACGGGCAATCAATGCACTATCTAATATTATTTTGCAATTAGTTATAACAATCTTATACAATTATTCATTTTTAAGCATTCTTCTGAAATGGTCCGCTAGATCTATCTAACTACAATGGAAGCCTCCGAGATTTTGATTTAATTTTTTTTAATGAGCTTTATATAGCGCAATATCCACTAAATGTGCTCAAAGCGCTTTACAAGGGATCGCTGATTAACAGCAGAACGGGACATGCCACCTGTTAGGCGATATTACAATTTTACAAATAAACTAGATTATAATCAAGCAACACAAAAAAGACATGCAAAGGTCAATTTGCCACAGCCACAGAAGTAAACTACAATTGCCTTTGTCTCTACAACAATAATCATAGATTGATTTGATATCTCCGAAAGGCAGGTTGTAAATATAGCACAATTTTGTAAAAACATGTGGAACGAAAGACAGTTGAAACTATTTTGCTAATACTGCAGTTGCTCTTACAGCAATCTAACGAAGCATTCTCACTTTCCCAATTAGATCGAAAGCAATATATATATATATATATATATATATATATATATATATATATATATATATATATATATATATATATATGTGTGTGTGTGTGTGTGTGTGTGTGTGTGTGTAATGACCAATCACATCAAAATAATTTAAATTTAATGTCGGTATGGACAAGATTCTTGCCTCGGCGTTATGGCTGGGATGAGACGTTTTGCAAACTTTCAATTGAACAAAACCCGACAATATGTAATGAAGGATATTGTAAGAATACTCTGTAAAAAAGGGGCTCCAATAGTACACTTTTACAGTATTAAAGGAAATTTGGTTTCACGTGGCCGGCTTGTGTAAAACATTGAGCTTTATGAAGCGCACTCATAAGGATGAAACCTTGCAAATGCTCGTTACAAAATTGTATTATTTATTAATTAATTTCAGATCAATGTTTTTCAAAAATAGTTTCTGATCGTGCTATTAAATGTTTCTTTTTTCTGCTTTACGTATGACGATAATTCTCCAATAGGCTTTTCCAAAAATAGGGATTTGCACTGTACGATAAATATTTAGCCGTTCAACTACAGTTTATGGAAAGACACGTATAATAAAACTTGGCCAGAAAACTCGTCTTTCAATTATCGATCAATTTAAATGACACCCCCATCTTAGCTAAATTTATCAAACCTGAGACCGCTCGAGGTGCATGAATTCATACATACACACATACCTACATACCTATATACAAACATACATACATACATACATGCATACATACCAACATACATAAAAACATACAAACATACATACATACATACATATATAGTATTATTATTATTATTATTATTATTATTAGTAGTAGTAGTAGTAGTAGTAGTAGTAGTAGTAGTAGTAGTAGTAGTAGTAGTAGTAGTAGTAGTAGTAGTAGTAGTAGTAGTAGTAGTAGTAGTAGTAGTACTAGTAGTAGTTGTAGTAGTTGTTGTTGTTGTAGTAGTAGTAGTAGTAGTAGTAGTAGTAGTAGTAGTAGTAGTAGTAGTAGTAGTAGTAGTAGTAGTAGTAGTGTAGTAGTAGTGGCAATGGCAGAACATAACATCGTGGAAGTGCTAATTGATTTGTTGGCGCCAGTCTTAGTGTTTGAAGGACATGGTAGTTAGAGACGGGTACCCAGGCCTGTTTAGGGAATGGGGAGTAAACAATGCGTAACTGGGGTCCATTGAAGCGAGGATCAAATAACGGATTTGGGGTCGGCTCGTGTTCTGGTGAGACTGTACCATTGTTACAGGATTAAAAACACATTCGATGACCGTCAATAACAGTTCTAATTCTTGGGTTCTGTTGAGATTTATTGGATTATAAACAACAATAACTTGGTAAGAGACTCGTGTAGATTTCTTTAAGAGCTACATTTCTTTATAGAGTAAGGCGAACACTAAAATTATCAAAACTCAAACGAGGAATCATAAAAGATCGGGTCATTTATGCTCTAGAGGAGATCTGAAGATTTAGTAAAGACTTATTATCTTTTATTGATCTAACCTGCGAAATAAATACTCTCTCTCTCTCTCTCTCTCTCTCTCTCTCTCTCTCTCTCTCTCTCTCTCTCTCTCTCTCTCTCTCTCTTTCTTTCTTTCTTTCTTTCTTTCTTTCTTTTTTTCTTTCTTTATTTCTTTTTTCTTACTCTCATTCTCTCTATCTTTCTTTCTCTTATTTTTCTCTCTCTATGACTCTATCATTCTATCTACAACATATTGAGATTTTATATGGCGCAATATCCACCAAACGTGCTCAAAGCGCTTCACAAGGGATACTTGACCAACAGCAATACTTAACATGTAGGACGGGGCATGACGCCTGTTAGGCCATATTACATATTTTTCGGACAGAGACAGCGCTGTTAACGGTCAGGTACTCATTTTACACCTTAATGCGGTGAGAGAATGCGAGTGAAGAGCTTTTTCCAAGGACGCACCAATGCGCCGAGCGAGGCTCGAACCCAGGATCTTCCGATCCAAAAGCAAGTACTATACCACAAGACCACATAGGCGCACAATCTATCTATTTATCTATCTATCTATCTAATAATCCACGAATTATAAAATATATGTATCTATTCATCTACCAATTTAAAGCTCCTCTCTCTCTCTCTCTCTCTCTCTCTCTCTCTCTCTCTC
>NC_088360.1:116794224-116796724 GCF_034508935.2 Berghia stephanieae
GTGTACGGCAGTTAACTGGTTAATGTACCTATAATATTTGACTCATTTACCACGGTGAAAGACTTTAAGACAGGTTATTACTTTCTTAACGTTTTATATTGTAAGATTATCTTAGAAAAATAGTACCTCAACATGCTTATCATAACGAATTTCTCGACACTATGAGACATCTACTGATACCCACAACCTCAAAGAGGTATTATGTCGAGGGAGTTCAGATGCTAAAAATTGAATTTATATTCAAAGATGTGATACTTGGGGTAAATATTTATGATTTGTTGGGAAGAATGGATAATATAGCATTTTTTAATTTCTACATTTGGAATTGCGAACGAGTTCCCAATGCCGCTAGTTGCGCGACTATGGTAGCACGCATCGTGAAAAGCTTCGAAAATTCAAACGCAGGAGATCAGGAAAAAATACTTTTATTATCCGCGTCAAACGACGTGAACTTATTTGCGATGTAATAGACAACAGTTTGCATTTGTTTTTGATTGAGAGCCTTTCCATTACAATAAGGAGACCATAACAATTTGGGTTACGGTTATCAGGCCTGCAAATGATCCATGTCATTTCTTATCAAAATTTATCTTATTAAAAAATGTTTCTCTTTATGATTGATTCTAGAATTCAACTATTTGACCCTAAGAGTTATTATTTTAGTCAAGATATCATTAACATACACGTTAAAATCTGGTGTGTTTTTTTTGTGTGTGTTATTTTGTTTAGTAAACTAAGATTCATGCTTTTTTAAATGATAAAAGTGAGGCCTCATAATACTTTTGCTACTATGTTATAGTTGACGTTGTCATAATATTACCAGGTCTGGTAGCCCAAGTTGTTATGGGCTCAATGTTGTAATGAAAACATCCTCTACCCAACGCAAAATATTGTCCATCACAACAATATTAAATCAGCCCATAATTGCCTTAGGTTATCAGACCTACTGTTATGTGCACGTCAGCTATAGTACATCGGGTGTCCTTCAAAACAAAATGGCTATGATAATTAAACTGTCAAAATCTAAAATTTACCTATTCTAGCTATTTTTATTTTAAAATCTCTTTTTAGCATCCAGTTTACCCCTTTATAATTTATAATACATAATCATATCATTGTTTTAGGTGATGGTTTACAAATGGGTATTAATTACAGCACAGGATAGCAATTTAATCAGCAGAAACGTGTGTTTATCTCCGAAAATATGCCTTGCAATATAAATGCAAATGGGGGTCTGTCCCACCAATTAAATTGAAAGTTAGGAGAAGAGGATTGTAAGATCCATAGCATGGTAATTTCCTAATTAAAGTAGACTTTGTAATATGAGCGGGGTCCCATCAATTATACTGGTAAAGCACTTGTCTAAACATCAAAGGGGTTTCATAAAGGTAAGGTTGTTTTTTTTCTGAGCCCCTTGTCAATTTAGCAGTAACTTGGTAGCTAAGTCTGTTTGATCCGGCGGAATATACTTGAAATAGAATTGCGTTTTTCTATAAATGTTAGCAAGCCATTGTTACTGTCGTTAAACGCTTTAGAAACCGGGATAGATTCGTGGGCCTCGTGGCTCTAAATTAATTGAATTGTGATATGTGTATGGACAGTGGATCCGAATCTGTCGACATACATTTTGTTAAGAGATAATTACCATTTTTTTTTTGTTCCCCTAAAGTATCAAAGCATGCATTTTCTTGCTGAAACGATCACGGTGGTATATCAATTCTCTCTTTCTAGGAAAATTGTTAAATATATGGCAATCTTTGATATTCTCTCAAAAGAACTCTCATATAAGCTTACTATTTAAAATCTAATTCATTTGAGATTAGTCTCCTAATTTCATACAAGAAAAAATCGTAACCTTGATCAATGGAACATGCATACCTCTTTAATTATCTACAAGTTACACACACTAAATAGACAGAGAAATTGTGTCTAAAGACTGGTGCCCAATCATCCATATCGAAAGCCAGATCGATAGATTATACAAAATATACGGCCCAGTGAATGGTTCAGCCAGTGTTGCATATACAATATATAGACGTATTACACTTACATTCAATCTCTATACTGTACAAAGAGTGATTAAATCCTCTCTTTAATACCCAGTCTAAAGCCTTTGAAATCGTTAATGGCGTCAAATGCATTTTTAATTCGAATACTGTGTCATACAAATATAATATTTGAGAAAGTCATAAATATTTAATGGCCACTTTAGTCCGATCATTTTTTGGTATTGCGAAGAAATCATGGTCGTATTATAATGTTCAGACTACGTCTGATTTACTACAAGATTGCAAAAAGATAAAAAATAAATATCAATATTTACAACGAGTATGGATTATTTGATTTTTTTTTCTTTCATGAAATGCTTTGGGTTCGATTTTTCTCCCTATGTTCGTCCAAAAAGACAAATAAACGTCTTTTATTTTGGAAAATTGACATCCGCCGTTTTTTTGTTTTTATTTTTTTGTTTGTTTTTTTTTTTTTGGTTTTTGATTTTGTT
>NC_088360.1:116801724-116815869 GCF_034508935.2 Berghia stephanieae
AAAATAATAGAGGAAATAAAGATTACTTCGTATAGAAGTATACATCATATATACTTTATGTATAGAATGCAGTTTTACGAATAGAAAGGCATATATTTGGGATCAAGAAAGAACAGCTATATTTTCCATTACCTAAGTGTTTTATGTCAAACGAATGAAGGTCAAATTCATCTTCCTTGGCCTTTTATTATATCAACAAAAGCCAAAATATGTGTGATGTGTTGTAACTGTTGCTCAGATTGTTCTGAACGATCAAGAATAAATATTCATCCCAATTTATATTTGAACAAGTAAAACTCATTCATTAAGATACTCTGAGACGGAGCTTAGGGTTGTCACCAAGGTGCTAACAATCCAGATTATGAACCCCATTATAGTTGTTGTGGTGTCTTTTATGCAATACTACCCCGTGACTTATATAATAGCAGCTTTTATTCTGATACCAGATTTACTTATTAAATAATGAAAAAAGCAGTCATTATTTTCAGATCTTAAGAAAGAGAACGCATATTCTGATTTATTGTGTTCAATTAGGCTATAGTGCCCCATGTATAACATCTAAATCGTAGATATTTCAATGACTTTTTCCTCCTTTCATTTGTATCCAGAACTTGAAAATCAAATTCTTCTTGGTCTGGAGGCCACCGAATGCCCATCAAAAAGATGCATCCTGATAACCAGAAACATTGACGATTTGAAGAATTACACAGACCATCCTCAAACACAACAATTTGCTGATTTGGTTTACAACGAGCGGGAAGAAATCATAGAAATGGATTCCAATTCAGAGGATATGCTACTTCGATTGAAAAACCGCGTTCGTGGTCTTGTCACACCTTCCAATACCATCAACCACTCAGTTCTCTGGCGATATGATGATGTCATCAGCCCAGAGTTACACAGTGAATACCTAACTGTGTTATGCAGCCAGCTTTATAATACCTGTGTTCGTCTGATTGATGAAAATGCTCCATTACCGCCTAGTAAAGGCAAGTATGATTTACGATTTCATCATTATTGACCTAATTCATAAAATATTTGCAAGATATTATAAAATGATGGTTGATAGATTTCACATTGAATTTTTACATTTAAAAATCCACGAAATGCAATATTATGGAACGATTGAATACTTTTACTTTGAACGGGCCCAAATATTGTATACCCTTTTGTGATACGGATCTACTATTTTCATTGAGTCATCATACATACTTGAATGTAATTTGTGGTCTCGTTGACTCAAAAAGAAGATAAATCTAACAAGACTATAATATTACATCGAAAGATAGAAATGTTGCCCATTATATTGCAGGGATGATGAAGCATGGATAAACTGTGATTAACCATTATTATTTTACACCTTATTTTTTTATTTATTTGATTTCTACTTTCCCCTGCCTCAGATCTGTCAAGCACCAGCGAAGAAGCAGCACAACATTGGTCTCGGTGTCGGTATATGGCAGCCCAGTTTTATGGCCAAACAACAGATCTGGAAAAGCTGAGAGCCTATGTTACTGGCTTTGACCAAAGGCCTCTAGTTTTATATGGACCCGACGGATGTGGAAAGTCCAAAATCGTGTCCAAACTCGTTTTTGAGGTAAGTAATTAATATTTACCATTCAATTAATAGTACATTTTGATTCCTAGGTACCATCCCTCCCCCTTTCCTTTGTATCTCTTTCTTATAGAATTAAACATATTAAGGTCAATTACAGTAAAATTAGTTTAAACCGAAAGAAGCTAAACCGAAAAATACCTTAAACCGCAAAGAATTTAATAAATTGTACGAGTTTATTCATTATCTTTGTATTAATTCTTACAATGAACCGAAATACTTCTAAGCAGGACTTTCTTTAAACCGAAACAACCTGAGAGCACCTTCCCTTTTTCTCCCTCTATTTGTCTTCAAAAATTCGGGAAGGTGGCCACACGTAATAATGCCCGGCGATATTAAACAGAGCGTAAGTATAAGATGAGGGTGATGGGTGGGGTGGGGGGGGGGAGGCAAACACTTCAATCACTGCACTTGGGCTTGGCCAACACCCAGGGCATTCACACCACAATCGCACAGACAAAGGAAGACAGCGGTTGACTCGCAGGCGAAAAATGAGGAAAGAGGGGGAGTTGGGGTGTAGAATCACGCAAGCGAGATGTTCTCGCTCGTGTGTTGATGCTTTGGAACTGACTGGATTTTCAACACGACGATAAGGAGGGGGGGGGGTGGTAGACAACTTACCATTGACATGCCATTTCATTTCCACTTTGTTTAAATGGGTGTGTGAGGGGGGGGAAAGGTTCTATGTAATTAGGCCTTTGAACCTAATGGCTTTTCAACAAAAGAGAGACGTGTAGTAGACAGCTTAGCATTGACACGCCTTTTCATTTCCATTTCACTTCACCTCTGAGTAGCTGCACATCATTCATTATCAATTATCGCACAAGAACTTTCAATCTTATTAAAGCTTTGCATTTTACTAAAAGATGTCTAAAAGAAAGCACTGTGCTTACACGTTTGAGTTTAAAATCAAAATACTATGTGAAGTCTATGAAAAAAAAAAGTTGATCAAGACGGAGATATGTAAAATACACGACATCCCAAACTCAACTCTTTCAACAATTTTGAATTGAAAACGAAAACCCTCAAAAATATTTTTAAAACACACAATTAATGGTTACGAAGACAGCATTTATTCAACAACTCCATTTAACAGGAAACCCATGATACGATTAAATGAACAAATTCCTTAAATAGGCTAGTTACTACCCTTGAAAAACATTGCAAAACGGGAACTTGCTTTAAACCAAAATGTCTTTAAACCGAAATGGTTTAGAAGGTCCCCAAAATTTCGGTTTAAAGTAATTCTACTGTAATTGGTATATTATATCCAATTTAATGAGGTAAAACGTTTCTCCTTAAATAAAACATTGGCGGTACCTTTGATTGATGGTAAATTGAAACATTTGTTGAGTGTGTAAGATTTATATGAATTGGAATAAAATGTGTACTCAAAGTGATGATGATGATGATGATGATGTGTGGTGTTGGTGACTCTGTTTTGTTTGGTTTGGGTTTTTTTAAAAGGTGTTTTACGCTCTCGCGACACGTTTATGCCATTTCAAAATTTATAAAAAGGAAGATGATTAGGGAAAAGATGTAGATCTGCAATTAAAAGCACAGAAGAAGAGGTTAGACAAAGGGGATTGGTTCAAATAGGATCTTGGAACAGAAGATTCAGCAAGCCGTCTATCAATGTGCCTGTTTTGACTCCCAAAAATCCGATCCAGGCACAAAGGATCCCACTATAAAGGATACTCTCAACTCACAATGTACAATATTATTCAAAACTAAAAACTATAATTGTGCATTTTATTCTTGATATTATGCTGACCTCTTGTCTCCTTTTTTTGCAGCTTTCAGTAAGATGAAAGTGTGTCTCCATATTGTGCGCTAAGGTGGTCAAGTGGTCAATTAATATGTCACTCGCCTTCAGATCGAAATGTCCAGGGTTTGAGTCCCGCTCTGAGCGGTGCATAGTTGAATACATGGAAAAGTCTTTTTACTCATATTATTCTCTAATCTTACTCAAGTGTATAATGAATGCCTGGTCGTTAACAGCGTTATGTCTGTCAGAAAATGGTAAAATCGCCAAATGGGTGTCATGTTAAGTGATTATGTTGACTAAAGACCCCTTGTAAAGCGCTCTGAACACGTTTAGTGGAAAATGCGGTATTTAACTACTCAAGTTTTAGGGCAATTTTAACTAAACACACAAAACATTTTAAATAAAATAAGTAGCCCTACAGGTTTTTCAGATGCTGCTATAATATTTCGTTTCTAATCTGTTCAGATGGAGGATATTCTCAGCGACGCATATATGCTTGTTCTACGATATATGGGATTGACCAAAAAGTCTGGTGACATGAGACAACTATTGTCCAGTTTGTGTACTCAAGTTGCCATGGCGACCGAGACATCAGTTGATGACATCCCCACAGATATGAAAGATTTGGCGAAGTATTTTCAAGGCATCTTATGCCGTGTTCCAAAGTATATGAAGTGAGTATCTGACTGCTTATTGTACTTCTGTCAAAACAGGTCGGCTAGTTACTTTAGGCAATACATTTTCGCATGTGTGACTTTCATTTACGCATGAAAAAGTAAGGAAAAACACAAACGGCATAATTTGTTATATCTTTCTATTTTTGACAACCATTCTACATTTTGGTAAAATGATTAGGTATTTCACAAATTCAATTTAGATATAAATCTGTAGGCCAATCATCGCATTGTCGTTTTCATGAGTGTATTCCTTGGATTTGAGAGCAACACATTTAATACAATAAGCCCATTATCACCATAACTTAGAGAGTTGCTCTAATGTTGAAATGTGTAGAGGACTATTTTTCGGAGAGGAATCAAATTAAGATGAGGCCAATGTGGTGACTAAGGTTTAATCATTTGAACAGAATTTAGTTCGATCTTTACAGACCAGACCTTAGATGAATGAAATGTCTATAATTTCTTTTTTATACTTTACAAATTGACCTGTAAAACAAGTAGCCTAATCGTCGATTTATTCATATTTATGTGCCCTTTGGAATCACATCACCAAAATTGATGCTTTTTTCACAGAATGATCGTGGTTATCGACGGGGTGGAATCATTGTCAGACGAACACAACCCCTACATGTGGGCCTGGCTGCCATCAAAACTGTCTTCCAATGTGAAAGTCATCCTCACAGTTCATCCAACAGAAAATGGAACGTTGGAAAAATTTAAATCAGAAATAATTCCTCACTCAGAATGCTATCTTGAAATTCACTCTATCTCTGCTGATGAATGTGAGGACATGTTAGTGAAACTTTTGTCAGCCATGGATCGATCCGTAACACAGTCGCAAATGAAAGTATTTCAAAATACTCTCTCAAGAGAGCCAATACCTTTATATGTTGAGCTTGTTGCCAACATAGCAAAGGATATGAACTCTTTTACAGATGTTGAGTCGGTTGGGCTTCCAGAATCATGCGCCGATGGAATTGAAAAGTTGTTTGACAAACTTGAGAAGAGGCATGGAAAAGTTTTAGTTTCAAGATCTCTTGCTTACATGGTAGCTTCGGTAACAGGTTTGAGTGACTGCGAAATGGAAGATGTGCTGTCGCTGGATGAAGATGTACTCAACGAAGTATATCAAAGTCATCACCCACCTCTCCGACGAATTCCTTACATCAAATGGCTCAAGCTTAAACAAGACATAGAATCCTTTTTAACCTACCGAGATGCGGATGGAGTCACTGTTGCCGTGTGGCAACACGAAACCTTCACAACAGCCATTAAAAAGCGATATCTATATACAGACATAGTTGTGACACAGATCCACTCCACTCTTGCTGATTATTTCTTGGGTACTTGGGCTGGTCGACCGAAGCCTGTAGGCGTTATCCAGGGAAATAGGCGATCTATAGCAAGAATCAACTCTGACCGCAAGGTCCCCTATCAACCTTTGACTTTTGGGGATTTGTATGGAGAAGCTATTAGATACAACAAACGGAAGTACGATCAGGTTCCACGTCATCTTGATTTGTCGGGGCGAATTCATGAATTGAATGAATTGGTCTTGTTTAATTATGAATGGCTGTACAACAAAATCAGTGCACTCTCCCTGCCACACATAATGGCCGATTTTGCATTAAATCCTTGTGAAGAATCAAGCTTGGTAGAGGAAGCTTTCAGAGTTTCAGAGTCTACTATTGAAAGTGACTTAAACAACCTTGCTTGTGAAATCAGCGGCCATCTTCTCCCTTATTACACATCTCATCCAAATATCCGATCTCTCATTCAACAATGTGATGTTGACGGACTAAAACATTGTGCGTTAGTTCCAAATTTTCCTTACTCTCATGTACCTGGATCTTCTTTACAGTTTACCCTTGAAATGCCTCTAGTGCCAGAACATCATTTGTTTATCAATGATGAACGGTTCCTTATCAGCAAACGAAGAGATGATGCAAATGTCTATAAATTCGATTTACAAACCGGAGAATTCAAAGATGCAATATTTACGTCTAACGGTGAATTGCATACAACTCCAGATGGGAAATATTTTGTCATCGTTGATCACGTGACAGAAAAAGCAATAAAACTTCACGATTCCATAACTGGAGAGTTTCTCACACAGGTCATCTTCATGAACCACATAGAGGGGAAATCAAGTCTATACAAGAAGGGAGACATCAGCATCACAAACGACAGATTGTGTGCCGTTGTTACACTCAGCAATAGTGTCCTCTGTATTTGTGATATTCCAAAAGGTATGTTCCAAGTAAACATTTCTCAGTATGCAAAATTTAAGAGCCCATTTCCTAAGTATTATTAATGAATTATATGATGAATTTACCATCCTAACATAGCTAAAATTAAATGATAAACTATTTTATTACCCACAATAGCGCAATAAAAGTATATTGGGGAGGGGGGGGGGTGTCTTGTCTTTTTCTGTCAGAGTGGAACTTTAAGGCAAGCACATCTTTCTAAAAATGAAAACTGTTTTTAAATTGAATCTTTGTTGAATATTTAAATCGTACTTTTGATCAATGTTATTTTTCAACTGTATTTGATCAGGAAATGTGCTGTCTATAATTGCATTGGATGGAAAGGCAGACATTTGTCGTATCACGCCAGATGGCAGACATGTTTTTTGCAACTCCAATTCCTACTTGGTGGCTTACGACCTCTATACACTGCAACTGATTCTGACGCTTCCAATCGGGTCTTGTCCCTCCAACTTGGTATTTACCTACGATGGCCTGAGAGCATTCCTGACCACCGACCGGGATACAAAAATTACCATCATGCACCTGAGTAATTCTTCTATCGACATGACATATAGAGCTGTTTTGAGCCAGAACATGCCAGACGACCACATTGTGAAGTAAGATTTAAATAACATCAAAATATGTGGCACTGCTACATTATTCGATGGCAAAACAATATACTTAAAAGACGTCTTAGCACAATGATGAAAAGAGTGGAATAATCATGCGACAATAGATAAATTATGCTTTCATATGAAATTTCATGAAGATATGAGATTAGCCATAGAGAAATGCATTCTAGCTTTTAAAAACAAAATTCGATAATAACAACGTTGTCAATGATAATAATCTGAACGTTTGGCAAACCCTCTCCTGTCATTGACCTGCCATCGTTGGATAATTCACTGATATTTACAATCAGCTTAGACATCTTCAGCTTTAATTTTTTTTTAAAGAGGAATTATAGACTATATCTCATGCTATGCTATGTAAACAAACAACAAGGACGTATGTGTCCACTTTTTGATGAAACAATGTTTTGAATACCTTACTAAAATAGACATTATTTAAACTTACTAAAAACTTACTCTATTGGTATGCTCTTACCCCACAGACTGTCTGTTTCCCCAAATGACAATATCTTGTTGGTGAGAGGGGAACATCAGATATTACTTTACCATCGAAGTGAGGAAAAAGTCATCGCGTCCTTCTCCAGACCAAAGGAAGTGCCTTCCAATTTCAAGTTGCCAAAAGCCTATTCTGTGGCCTTGAAATTTACAGACGCCCAGTTCACGTGTGATAGTGATTATGTCATTGCTACAATTTTCAGGTTTGTATTTCGTCGAATAATTATTGTTTTAGATCTACCAACATCAATTTGCTGTAGTGAAAGCGTTAATTAAGATGATATAAAAAATGACACAGCTTTACAAGTTTATGCACTTTTAATTTCTTACCTTATTAAAGGCTGAATATAGGAATTGTCCTTTAAATGCCTTATACAATTTTATATAGCTTGTATTGTATCATCCACAGACAGTTTACACAACTTTGAAAGTAAGGAAAAATATACAATAAGGCAATGTAAAGTGGAAAATCACTATCATAGAATACTGAAGTTATTGAAAATTGTTCATGATCGAATGAATCATAAATGTACAAAGTTCATAGTATAATGGAATATTAATGACAAAAAATAATTATGAAAGCAACAGTGATAATGATCATACAATTTAGTATGTTTCTAGATATTTAAAAAATGTAACAGGGTTGACAATTCATGAAGTAAAATTTTAGTGAACTTTTACGTTAAGACATTGACCGACCTATTTCTCAGCGTTGAACTCTAGTAAAAAGACATTAAGTAGCCTACTTACTTTTTCTGTTTTCTGATTGGAAATATACAGAGTTTATAGCATTCTCAATTCCGTAAATATACAGAAAATTGACAACCTTGATACAATGTTAAAACAATTACAGTTTAATTACTCCATTAAGATATTTAAAATTGTATTTTGTCATATATTCCAAGTCCAGCATATATAGTTGTGATTAAATATAATTCACAAATTTCACAAATTTCTCGTCAGTCACCTAGATTTTTTATTTGTTATTCGTATTCTATTGAAGGAAATTTTTACTTAGATGCCCTTGTATAGTTCAATCATTTATAAGCTCAGTTTATAGTTAGTAAGTTACAAAAATTAACAGTGGTTTTCCTAACGACCTTATCATTGAACTGTATAATTTAAAATTTAATAAGAAAATAAAACTCCTGATCGTTCATCAATTTTACAGAAATGCCTACGTTTGGCAAGCATCAACTGGAGCTATTGTCACCGTAATTCAGGCACCCATCGGTCTCATTACCTCCCTGTTGGTGTCAAAACAGAGTAGACAATTCATCACTCATAATGATAAAGGAACCAGTATACAGGTCGGAATCTTTAGCTGTTCATGCACTGTGCTCAATAAGTTTAAAAAATCATCTCTCTCCCTCTCTCTCTCTCTCTCTCTCTCTCTCTCTCTCTCTCTCTCTCTCTCTCTCACTCTCTCTCTCTCTCTCTCTCCTCCCTCTATTATTAAAAAAAGATTAAAACGCGTTAGTATTTGTCTTGTTGATGAATGTTTTGGGACCAAAACTTAACTTCAATTTTATATCATTATGTATATTATGGGCTTTTAATTTTACCTTAATTGTCAGGACTGCCGATTTCCCAAACAAGCCAAATTAAATTGTTTTTAACTTGTTCTATATGTAGGTACCATGTGAAATATTTTACTGCTCGGTCAAATGACAAATATGCTCAGAATTGGAAGATGCATTTTTAAATTTCACGTGACTTTTAAATTTCAATTTTCTTTCAGGTTTGGAACATCAATGATGCTGTTCAGAAGGTCAACACTCGTGACAAACTAACAGATGCCGTTGCCGAAATAAAAGTGACGTCTGACAACAAAGTGGCTTTCGTCAAATGTCAGTCCAGCGATGAGCTAGGAGTGATTGACATGCGCAATGGTACAATGCTTGATCTCCTGACGCATGACAAAAAAATTGAGGATTTTGCAATTACCCCAGACGGCGCATGGGTCCTCGTGTCTACAGTTCCAAAATTGAAAGGCAAAGCATTTAAGTTGTGGAACATGGAAGAGCGTTGCGTGGTTTTAGAAACCGGAAATCATAGTGGTTACTGTGTAGGCATGACCAATCAAAATTGTATTTTAATGATTGCACAGGAAAACACTTCATCAATCGAGAATGAGCACAGACTGTCGGCATTTCATTTGTCAGACAATGAATTTCAAGAACAGTTGTTTACACAGACAATACGAATAATTAGATCAAAGCCTTTTCTAACATTCAGCAATGAATACTTAGTTGTCAGCTCTGCAGCTAGTTTTGATGACAGACAAGGAGAATACTCCAAATCTTGCATTAAGGCATTTCATATACCTAATGGTATGAACATGGCCGTTTACGAGGCAAAAGATCTCAAATTTGAGGAACATCTACAAGACATCCTTCAAATTCGGCCATGCAATCAAGGGAGTGGTAACATCATTGCTGCAATTTTCTCGTGCAAGAATCATTACAAATTAGAACAGGATGACAACACAACAGACAGTGGATACTCCACTCCTATTGGAAATACGTATGGATTCTTTTTGATGGAAGTATCAACAGGAGCTCTTACAAGGTTATGTATTCCATTCCCTCCTCCAAACCCTCTCATGAAACAGCACCACTTGGTTTTCACACCCGACTGTTCCCTCTGCCTTGATGACTACTCGAATGCTTTCCATATCGACTCTGGAATGTATGTCAACCAAATTCCAGGACCTGATATTCCTCCGAATACGTTTGCCCTAGATGGATCTGTTATCTTATTCTATGAGGACTCTTTCTTCTATGTCGTAGCCGATGACGGTTTCAGATTAGCAACGTGTGACGTTCACGCGCCAATCTGTCACATCCACGTCTGCAACGATGAGAGGACAATTTTGATTGGCTGCCAAGATGGGACAGTTTTGTCCTATACCATAATAGACCCACGTCAAGAAAATGCTACTTTCATAATCAACAACTTAAACTCAAGAAACATCAATAGGAGCAACCAAGTTGAAAGGCGATTATCAAGGTAAAATGTCCTTCAGCCCTCTTTGCTCAGTATTTATTTTCATGCTGATTATTAAAGACAAAATTACACACTTCAATGATCTCAGATAACTAAAATGTTTTATTCTTGAAATGGTTTAATATTAATAGGTGCGACTTTTTAAAGGGTACTGTTCACGGTACTTTTCATCTCTAAACACCAATTAAGTAGTTACCTATTTTTACGGATGTGTTAAGAAGTGGATTGCAATAAAGGAATCGGGAGTATTTGCGAAATCTTGATAAGTGAAAATAATAAGGTGGATATTTTCGACACATTGTAACTTCGTATGAATATAAAGTCAATGTTAGAGCAGTTCAAATACCTGCAAACGACCCTTTCCAATCTTTTTTTTTTAATTATTCGAACTGTTTGAATAAGTAACTTGCAAGATTATGTAATACAGTCTCTTAAAACAAAATATTACGTATGTATTCTATTGAACAATTTAATCTTTTTTAAAACTGAGCTCTGTTTATTATGAATAGCGTATGACTATCATGTATTGTAACTCGAAACAATTGAATTACAATCACATATTTTACAGATCTTACATCATTAGATATGTTCCTTTTAAAAAAAAAAATTCATTTTGAATAGTGATGAGTGAAATTTTAATCTTGGGAATGGTTGAGTGTATAAAACTTCATGCTCGCTTTAATTTCTTTTTTATTTTTTTTAAAATTCTATCTTCTATTTTCAAGATCCTGGGACAAGGTAGAAGACAACCCCAAACCAATCATGAACAGGTCTCAATCAGCTATGGACGCATTATCAAGGGACAGAGAGTTGTTGCGTCAGATAAAGGATGTACCACGCTCTCGACCAAAGTCCGACACGACGCATTCATCCTCCAAATCCCAAGCTTGTGTTGTCATGTGAAAGGAATGGACAGGACTTTGTGTTACTATCATAGATTTATAAATTAATCGAAACATGTCTCAGCTGTTTTCTAAATACTTAGTACCTTGTTTAGTTACGTACAGATATATGTGTCTAACAAGAATTAATGTACAGAAACAATGAATAGATTAAAATTAAAATCCAAACACGACCAAGTAGTATTATCAAGGATGCCAAAGTAAAGGTGTTCTAATAAATGTCACTGAAACATTGTACATATTTGTTCTTTAAAATATATTTTTAAAAAGAAAGACTGTGAGATTGCTAAATTGAGAGACATGGAAAAAGAAGCGCTTCATTGGAAAATAATTTAATTATGCTGTATAATAATAAATTAATCTGTGATTTTGTTATAAACGCTACAAAATGTTAAGCAAACCTGTGATATTCACGTTAAATTTATCTATTCTTTTAGTTTTGGAGACAGACATTCGAATAAAACAACTGTATAAAACAAAATCTTGAGAAATAAAGATGATACTTTACATTTTTATAAACTCTAGTTTGTATAAGAAGCATTGTATATATCTAGGATTTTTTTTTTTCAGAATGAATGTACCTGACTTTGAGAAATGTGTGCATACGCACACGCGTTTGTGTGAAGGAGAGATAGGGAGAGGGATAGAGAAAGAAAGAGAGAGAGAGAAAGAGAGAGAGAGAGAGAGAGAGAGAGAGAGAGAGAGAGAGAGAGGGCATATATAAAATGAAATATCTACTTAAATTGGTTCTGGCATAAAATACATACATGTAATGTCTTTACCTTAAATTTAAAGGCATTTTATATAATTACCTAATCTCATCTAAATAAATGACCATTATCACTCATTACCGTTGCACTCAATCTGTCAGCAAGTATATTTAAAAGCATTCATGATCATACGATTTGTACGTCATATGTAGTTGTCTAGGCCTTGAAATACAAGGTAGCGTGTATTTCAAATTATGAAACTGCATAGCTATCAACTAAATGTTTTACTTTACATTTTGCAGGTAGAGTACCATTAATCCAGGTACTGTAATTAACTCATTATTATTATTACAAGAGAGCATTTCTTAACTGATGGTATTAATTTTGTTTGTTTTGTTAGTTCGATTTGTTATATTTCTATCTTTCCGTTTTGCAGCAATACTGTTCATCACATTTTCTCTGAAAAATGTTAGCTCTACAATGTCAGATTGTATTTACTTAATGTATTGTAACTCATAAATAATGTGTATTCTGAAGAAATATACACATTTCTCTGCAATTTATTGTTAAAAACATTTTGATTAACAACGGTATTAATGTTTTAAATAAATGCTATAATATATTACATAATAATCTAGAATTTGAATAAGGTGGGGAATTTCAAGTTATTAAATTTTCTCCCTGCCCCGAGGGGATCTCAACCTACTGCACTGTAGAAAATTTAGTATATGAGTATGAGTTGTATATTGTAATTTAGATATTTTCAAATAAATTTCGTTAATTGATCTCCGACAATAAAAATGAATGATTAGGTTCATAATTGTAAATATGTCAAATTTGAAATCATCTCCAATTATAGACAGTTTTATCAAATGCCATAAATTTAAAGTTTATAATTAGGCAGATTTACTTACTATCCAAAAGGCAAAATTACTGTTATAAACATATCACTAACTTGCAAAATATTGGAATAATGAATTAAATTCACACCATCTTTTTTTTTTATATTTCTTTTTATGATCATATCATTAATTGATTATAAAATAAATTTTGCTATACCTTTTTATTCCTTTTCCGTCCATTTTTATTTTTTTAAAAGAGAATTTCTTCTTATTATTATTATTATTATTATTATAAGTTCTTACCATAATTCTAGATGTCTTGTTTGTTATCTTTAGTTGCCTGACATTAAGAGTCTATGAGGCAACTTGCATCTCATGCAATGGGAATTTGGTTCCATATAACCTGTTGGGAGAATAAATGAACCCATGTGAAGCGCAATGAGCACGAAATGTCAGTGGAAACGCGCTACACAAAAGTTCCTGTATTCTTATTTTATTTGTAAGTTACATCACAGCATGTGACACTTTTGAATATCCAAATACTGTTTATAAATCAATGTTGATGATAACAAAAAGTGAAAAGGGAGGAAACTTTTGAACGATTGCCTTTTATCACCATTTTTACTTTTAGAGCAAGTGAGATGATGATTTATCATTGATACACTAGCTAGCTTGTGGGAAGTGGGAAAGCGGACTTGTTTGTTGCATCGCACGTCAAGTCAAGTCTAGCACTGCCTGTATATTGATTGGGGCAAATGTAATTTTTTAAAGCAGGATATTCCTCCTCTGACTCCAAAATCGCTGATTTCCGTAGATCAGAGGAACACCACTAGCACCGAATAAATAAATGCACAATTATATGTAGCACATTTCTACATTGCCAGAATGCTAAAATTGTTTCATAATACCACTAGGTCAGCTGAACCGAATTTTCCTTTCATACCATACACGTCACCTGATTGGTGCCCAGTTTGTATCACGCCTTTTGTAACATACACCACTAACCAGTTCAAATCAAAGTCAGAAAAAGGAACATTGTGAAGCAGTCAAAAGATTATTGATATTGGAATTTTCAAAAAAAAAAAATTCTTTTTGTTTACACGCCCTGTCCAATTCACATGAAGTCATTTTTTTTAAAGCAAACACTGTTTTAAATTTCATCAATAATAGAATTGCGGTCATATTGTTTGTTCTTGGGTGTTTTACGGCGCTCGCAATACATTTAGGACATTTCAGCGCCAGT
>NC_088360.1:116815969-116818469 GCF_034508935.2 Berghia stephanieae
GAGAAGCACTAAAGAAAACGAGAAAAAAAAGAAAAGTTTAAATGGATAAACAAATATATAAAAACAACACAAATCAATACTAAATTGATGTAAAATTAGTAAATTAATAAATTTAATTCAATACTGGAACATTCCCAAAGTCATTACATCAATGGTACCAGCACAAGTAAGGCAATAAATAAGAAAAAGTTCGTTTGCCAAAATCTCTATTTAGTTTTCACTGGTTAATAAGGTGGGCTCATTTGAATTAGCCCGACCTAGTACTAGAGAGGCCAGACAGCAAAAATCGGAGTTAGTTCACCGTCAGGCGACGAGACGATGAGATGACGATGTGGGCGGAGTGGAGTGGTTGGGGGGGGGGGTGATAAAAAAAAGAACAGGAGCGTATCCTGGTTTATGCATTAAGGGATGCATGGTGATTCGCAATCTATCAAAAATACACACAAATTGATTTCAGTACGAAGTATAAAGTTTAAGTAGTAACTTTTGAAATTATCTAATTTAAATTTGATTATTTCAGACCTGGTAATACAGCATATAACTTGAAAAAACAGGCTGGTATTTGCCCACCCTGCCCATTATTACCAGCCGTCCCTACTGATTTTGTGCTCAACGTCACTTGACTTAGTTATCGGATTCTTCTTAGGGTAGCCCTATTCGTCCTTAAGGTCGAATAGCATCAACCGCCATTGCCGTCCGTAAGGACAAATAGTGTTGCTTGCACTATTCGTACTTCACACTACAGCTGGGCACTATTCCGTTTCTGTTTGCACTGAGATAGATTCGATTCTACGTAATTACATGATATATCCGCATCGTCTTAAACTTTTTGTAAGTGAGTCAAATAATCAGTTGAGTGTATGTGTGTAGGTGTGTGTGTGTGTGTGCGTGTCAGGGACGGCTGGTAATAATGGGCAGGGTGGGCAAATACCAGCCTGTTTTTTCAAGTTATATGCTGTATTACCAGGTCCGAAATAATCAAATTTAAATTAGATAATTTCAAAAGTTACTACTTAAACTTAATACTTCATACTGAAATCAATTTGTGTGTATCTTTGATAGATTGCGAATCACCATGCACCCGTAATGCATAAACCGATGCGTCCATGCGTCCTTTTTTTCACCCCCCCCCCCAACCACTCCACTCCACTCCGCCCACATCGTCATCTCATCGTCACGTCGCCTGACGGTGATTTTGCTGTCTGGCCTCTCTAGTACTAGGTCGGGCTAATTCAAATGAGCCCACCTTATTAACCAGTGTACACTAAATAGAGATTTTGGCAAACGAACTTTTTCTTATTTATTGCCTTACTTGTGCTGGGAAGGTTCCAGTATTGAATTAAATTTATTAATTTACTAATATTATATCAATTTAGTATTAGTTTGTGTTGTTTTAATATATTTGTTTATCCATTTAAATTATTTCTTTTTTTTTTTTCCCTCGTTTTCTTTAGTGTTTCTCAAAACTCATTTATTTAAATTGTTTTCTTATTTGTTTGTTGTTGTTGTTGTTGTTTTTTGTTGTTGTTTTTTGTTTTGTTTTTTAACAAATTAATTTGTTAATTCTTTTTTTTTTATTATTCTTAAAGTAATTACCGCAGTATTTTTATTGCCAGACTAAATAATTTTGCAAAACAATGTATTTTCTATTGTATTCCCTCTAATAAAACAAAACACTTTTATTCAAAAGTCACGACTAAATAAATATATAAAATACAACCACCATTTTGGTTTTCTCAACAATTGAATTAGTATACGAGAAATACTCTTCTGAGTAAGGAGATAGTTGAATTCTAAATTATAGAGGAAATAAATACCTTTAAAGGAAGGGTGGGCAGATTCCGTACTTGCCCGTCCTGAAGCTAATACACACATAAGATGGTTCGCGATGAAGAGGCGGGAAGCAAGGGATTGGTTGGGTAAGGAGCAAAGATAACACGGTAATTATTGTGACGATAGTCAAACGAATACATGAGGAGAGATTGGTAACATTATTTTGTCTTAATTATATTGTATGAAGTATTGGCGAAAGCCTAATATTAAATAAACGTTGTTTTTGTTTGTCTTATTTTGACTATGGAACTGATACTGATACTTGTCATAGCAGACCTGCCTACTTTAGATAGGAAAATAAAAATCGTAGTTTTCAGGGCTAATAAAATCGTAGATATTTTAACTACCCTTTAAAAAAAAATCACCGGAATTTTCGTCTGTTTTGATAGATATCAAATTTTAAAAAACGAGAAAAAATAATTGGAAACGTAATAATGATGGTGATGGTGGTATAGTGGTAGCGGTGGTGGTAGTAGTAATGATGATGGTAATATTATTATTATTATTATTATTATTATTATTATTATTATTATTATTATTATTATTATTATTATTATTATTATTATTATTATTATTATTATTATTATTAATATTATTATTATTATTATTATTATTATTATTATTATTATTATTATTGTTATTGTTATTATTATTATTATTATTTTTA
>NC_088360.1:116825969-116855969 GCF_034508935.2 Berghia stephanieae
ATATCATCTCTCAATAAAAAAGGAACTATACATTTAGCTGCCTCAATCTCATGCTAAAAATTCCCGCCAAGACTAGGGGGGAAAATGAGCAATCTCAATCCAGTACAAAGACAGGGAACAACATGAAAAAAATCAAACATATTTATAGGGGGATAAAAGACACAGCAAACGTGACCTCACCACCTACAGTGTTAGGCCAGAGGACCCTACCAAGAAATAAGATATCTAATTGTCAGAGAGAAAACTATGACTGTCTACAAATATAATATAAAGTGTTCAACATGAAAGCTTTTCATACAATTGCTCTATACAGTTGTTTTATTTCATCTTTTCAATTTTGAATTTGATTGGTTTTAAATAGACCAAAAGGACAAGCAACAATTTCAATACAGATGAAATAAGTTTTTTACACGTTGTGTAAAACATATTTATAATTTATTTTAGACAATGTTTAGTCAAAGTTTGTCTTAGCTTTTTTATAATGTCTAATATTGCAACCACTCTTTCCAAATCAAGTGGAATGAATGCAATTTAATAATGATCTTCACATCTTGCCTCTGTTGAGGGACATAAAGGAACATGTTATTGAGAACTTCATGAAGACCTAGCTAAAGGCACTGACGGATATTGTCAGAGAGCTTGTGTACAAAAAATGCCCAACAAGTGGTTAAGATTTTGTTCCATATGGCCTACTGAGGGCATAAATAAAGCATTGTTGAATGCATGCATGGTCAAGAAATAGATATACTCTATACAAATGTGCATATTTCTTTTTATTTAATTGACAAAAGAGTGCACGTTTATTGAGAAAAAGATCAGAATGTCAATGGATAAGAAACCTCACAGGTCTCCAGTAAAGGAGGCAATTAGATTTGACTTCATATTCATAATTAAATACAATAGGAATAAATAATTGCAGTATCTACTTAAGATTCCCTTTATTGTACACAGAATAAAGAGTTAAATATGCTTCAAGAAAATAAACGGACTTTGACACAAGTAATATCAGCGAGTTGTATGTTATGAAGGTTATGTTATCAGTTCCTCTATGATAATTAATTACTAATAGTAACTCAATGAAACGATTTGGACAAGTTGACAATCATGACACCCGGCATTTATGATTCTAAACAGGGTTTGAGCTAAAATAATTAATGCAGAGGCACAGCATTTCACAGATCACCGATGTCTACGGTTTATTACTTTATAGTTATATATACTGGATTAAGACCTGTATGCAAAACAAACAAACAAAAAGGAAAAGAAAAGAAAAAGACCCATTATTTATTTCAATCTACAAGAATAAAACGTGTCATATCACTGTCTACAGAATCATGATAAGCACTTCAAAATCATTTCAGGAGTTGGGCATGGAATGTCATATTGATTACAAAGTTTCTCCAATATTCGTCCATATTCCTTGTTGAGTTTAGAAGATTGAACCAAAGCAAACTTAATGTCTTCAACTTCGTCAAAAAAATTTGCATCCAGCCCGCTTAGCTCCTTTTTCAGATGTGTATTTTCTGATGCAAGCTCGTTTCTCTCCTTAACCACTTCTCGTAAAATCGAATCTCCCTCACAAAACTTTTCATAATTGCCACTCTTTCTTTTAGCTTTCCATAATAGCAAATCTCGCTCCAGAGCCATGATTTTCTGCTTCTGACTTCTTAACTTTACTTCTGACTCAGACAAGCGAACGTTTAGATCTGAAATTGTATCTGCATATGACATATTCATCTTGACCTCTTTGTCATATCGTTTCAACAGCTGGGAGTGCATCTCAACAACCTTGTTGATCTTCAAAACATCAGATTCCTTAAATGTGTCTTTAGGCACTCTCTCTTCTTTTCCTTTGCTCTCTGAGGCTTGCCAAAATAGCCATGATTTAGCATCAGTTTGGACAGCAACACTGAGGAAGGAATATAAAGAGAAAAAAGAATGATCCAAAACATAAAAATAAAAAAATAAAAACAAAAAAGACATAAAAAAAGATTTAGAGCTTGTTCTCGTTGATGTGGAGTCTGCAGCAAAAAGAACATTTCTTTGGAGTCCAACATGTACAAATTCATGATATAGTATAAGACATTCTTCTTTTGATTCTCGCCAGTAGTTCAAATCCTTATAAAGACACTGGATTTTTCTTGTTACTGTAAACATAGATCTACCAACTTTTAATAAACAAAATCACGCTATATAAAAACTCAAAACCTTTTCATTATCCATCATTATTTTGCTTGCCCTGTATTCTTAGTGGCCGTGTCTAATAAATCAAGCACTATAACATTCATCATATCAAACAAGGTTACTTGCCTGACATGTGGACCAATATAACCATTGAAGAGTAAGTAGGGGGTCCCTGGTGGTCCCTTTTAAAAGTAAATTAGCTTATCTCTACCATAATAAAAGTCAATGTACGGTATTCGCTGGATTCTAGCATGCTCTAGAGAGCAGTCAAAAAGCCTGCCAGAATCTGAGCATGTCAAAGTCTAATGCTCATGAGAGAGAACAATTTATTATAAAGATAAAATTCAGCCACCCAGCCCCAGCACGCCACATTGCAGGAATTCGGTGTGCTAGAATCCAGACAGTAATGTATAGGCATTGTTTATGACATAGTTTTCAAGAAGAAAACGGGAGAAACAGTTTAAAGCGTAATGGGATCCCGACTTAATACTGAAAGATTGAATTTCCTAAAAATTTGCTGTTATTAACTATTAACTATAAATTCTATGAATAGCATCCATTCCAATCCATACTGTTGCAGCTTCAACAGTGAAGATAGACGTAACATGTGTGTGTTGTTTACTGGAGTTGGTTCACTTGTCTTCATTGTTTATACAGACAAGATGAGATAAGACCCCCTCCTGTTTCTCTGCGTTATACAGCAATTGAATCAATCACACACACAAAAATGTAAATGAACCATCTGTAATTAGTGTTATTTAAGTACTTAAATATCTAAACAAATCTACATGCAGTATATCAAGTTTTCTTCAGGCTGGGGCATTAAGAAAATAGATCAGGAATCTCTTTTTGACTTAGTGAGAGAGATACAACTGGTATGTCCCCATCATTGATAAACAAATCAATCAATCGGTCAGTAACCCATTGATTGATACAAGTTCTTTGAATGTGACCTGTCTTGAAATAAACACAACCATCGATTATCATTAAATTTCATTTCTTCTTCTTTTTATTTTCACCAAGGACTTTGACATGCTGTTGGGATAATGTTGGTTAGATAATGGTGCTATTCCACGGAGAAATTATCTGACTGTCATTTCCCCACGACTGGCAAAATCGTAGCATTTGTTTCTTTGGAGGAGAAATTATCAAAACGGGACGTAGAATACATGATAAAAGGATTACAATGATCAGGATAGAAAGCTGAGATTGGTAAGAAGGATCTGCGAAGTAAACTGTAAACTGCAATTTGCTTCAATGAAAAATAGTGACCTCAACACACACACAGAGAGAGAGAGAGAGAGAGAGAGAGAGAGAGAGAGAGAGAGAGAGAGAGAGAGAGAGAGAGAGAGAGAGAGAGAGAGAGAGAGAGAGAGAGAGAGAGAGAGAGAGAGAGAAAGAGAGAGAGAGAGAGAGAGAGAGAGAGAGAGAGAGAGAGAGAGAGAGAGATTCTCATTCTTCATTTTCTAATATTGCACTGGTTGCAGGACGACCAGACATATGACTGCTCAAAAGTTTTGCAAAATACTGTTATGCAATTTCAAAGGAACAATTTTTTAAAGAAAAAGTAAAATGGAACATCAATGAGGACAAAAAAAAAATAAAATGTTACTTACTCCTTGGTTTTTCTTCGTTTTGTTCCATTTTGGGGGGCATCACTTCCTCTATTTAGATTGGCAAGCTCATTTTCGAGCTCTCTTTTCTTGTTCAACAATGACTGGATTTTCAGTTTCAAATCACTGTTTTCTGCGAAAACCTGTACATATGAATCCAAGAGTCAAATATACTTGAAAGCAAGAAAAAGTTAAACACTGATAAGCTAAAAATCATGAAAAAGTGACTTAGTACTTTTAGTTTTAGTACTGGGACTGTTGTGGGTTCTTCAAATTGAATTGGAATTTAGCAACTTTGGTAAACGCCCATTTGGAACAGCAGTGAGCTGATAAATGGCTGTGACCCGATTTTTTGGACTTTAGAGTGATGGGTCTCAGAAAAAGTTCCATAGATTTTTTGTTTATGGATGGATTTTAATGATTTATTTACTCTATCGTTTGGTGTGTTGTTTTTAAACCAATGCCAATTTAGTATATCGTTTGATTGGGGATAAAATAGGGTATAATTTAGCTTTGGGTAATTAAAAAAATAGAAATTTGTAAATCAAAATTTAATTGACGGCACGTGATTTAACCTCTTAACTTTTCAATAAAATTAAATTCAGAACAAAGCTGTATACCGCATCCATGAAATTCGTTCCAGCAAAAATCCGTACTCAAATCTTAACGGTCATTTTCAACACCCAAATGGTGGTTACTACCGGAAATGCAACAGTCCGCCTTTAAACTAATATATATCTTTTCTTCTGCTTATATCTGATTTTCAAAATTTTGGTATCATTAGAATCGTGTTGAAAAGCATTTTATAATGATATAGATAGGTTTAATTGAACCTAACCCAACTCGAAGTGACTATTCTCATCCCCCTAGTCTAGGATGCTAGTCTTCATAATAGTAGTCCACAATTGTTGTATGTTTAATCCAAAGGTTGTAATGCAGTAATTTGTTAAGTTTCTTGTCACAAGTTGCACAATTTAAAAAAAAAATCAATCAAATCCAAATCGCAAAAAGCCGGCGACGTTTTTTTCGGTAATCCAATCGGCCGGGGGGGGGGGGGGGGGGGGGGGGGGATGAGAATAGAGGCAGCCAACCCAACTTGATTTTGTTTTTCTTTTTAAACCAAAGTGAAATAATATCATTTCAAAATTGCACTTAATTCCCAAATTTGAAATATATAAGGAGGTGAAATTTAGATAAAGAAAACAAGATAGCTTACTCTTGAGCAAGAATGGATATCGCCCAGCGACATCCTGTAGAGAAATGAGACTAGATAGGTCTAGATAGTCTATCTTTTTTCAAAGAGTAAAAGCCGGGATAAAGAAGAGCTGATCGAGTTGTTTATCATTGCTAGGTTGTATTTTAGCCAGATACATTTAATATAAACTGAAGAATATCAGTTGCTGAAATTTCATAATTTTGCGGAATTTAAAAATGTTTTCTGCAAAATGACCTTCTTTTTTTTTTAATGTTTAGAGTACAAAATTATTTGTGGTATTTCTGAGACCAAATAAATATATTTTTGGAAAAAGAATTAAGAGAACAGATTATCTGGTAATCCTTTCATATCATCATAGGTTTGTTTCGTTTCTAGTCTTATTCGATGATATCCCATATTCAATACCTAGCCATTTGGAATTATTGGCTAATGTAAATATTGTAATTATGTAATATGTCTATTTTATGTTATATTTGCAATATAAAAAAATCTTTTGAAACACACTTTAGAGGAAAACATAATCGGTAATAAGTTATAGTTTTAGATATTTAGGCCTATTCTCTCTCACACAAAGTCACGTTATTCTACGTTAGTTCATCGTGATTTAGTCATATGAGTAGAAGGAAATGAGCAAAGGAGAGAAAGACTGACGAGAATAAACCCAAAACAAGATGCAAGCGAGTCGAACTCATCCAGGCATTATGCCGGTTCCCACAGAGCCGACCAAACGGTCTGGTGTTTCTTTATATGGTGTTTATGTGGCTGTGACTTCTATCATTATTTTCCTCCTGATTTTAGTAGGTGAGAAGCTGAAATATTTTCCAATTTCAATCATTGTTGTTTTGTTTACGTTTGTCACAGTCACAGAAGAGGCAGAGGAGATGACAAGTCCAAGTCATCATCAAGTGAATGGTTTTGACCTGGTGTTGTCATTGTCATTTTCATTCATTATTTTGTCATTTTCGACTACATAACTACATATTGGACTTTGGGTGAAGAAGTTTTTTACATGAGCCAAACCCACATTTTAAGCCAGACCTCGTTATGACGCTGTCAACCCATTATCTTTGAGGAGAAGTAAGGCAAGGTACCTTACTTTGACTTTGACTTTGACATTGTTTGATGAATGGACTATGGGCATGGGTAGATGTTTAACTCTCAGAGATATTTCAATTATCAATTCCAACTTATGATATTGGCTGTGCGATGCTTATACTTGTGGCCAACCGTGTTGGGGAAAGTAAAAAAGGTAGTGCAGAGCTGCTGAGCAGTCATTGGCCTTTTTTTAAAAAAAAATTTTAATTGAGTTTTATAATTCATATAGCGCAATATCCACTAAATGTGCTCAAAGCGCTTTACAAGGGGTCCCTGATCAACAGCAACGCTTAGTATGTAAGACGGGACATGCTGCCTGTGTTTGGCGATATTACAATTTTTCGGACTAAGACAACGCTGTTAACGGCCAGGTACTCATTTTACACCCGAGTACGGTGAGAGAATGTGAGTAAAGAGCCTTTTCCAAGGACTCAACTATGCGCCGAGCGCGAGGCTTGAATCCAGGACCTTCTGATCTGAAAGCGAGTGTCATACCACAAGACCACATAGCCTTGGGGTTTTTTTTTCTAATTAGGGTTAGCTCAATGTCTGAGGGCTTCTTTTGTTTTGTTTTTTTTCGATTATGCTTAGATATAGGTTGTAGTTAAGGTCCTTTTTCCTATTAGGGTTGGTCAAATGTACTATTTTCTTTTAGGGTTAGTTATAAGGAAGCCTAGTTATAAAGGCAATACATATGGTTTGTTTCCCTTAGACTTAGATAAAGCCAGCTCGAGGAACGTGTTGAAGGTTTCCCGCTCTCTTAGTTTTGTTTAGAATTATGGCTGGTTTTTGTCTCATGTCGGCAAATTAGAATGCAAATGACAATTTTGATTCATTTTATCTTTTCAGGTCTTTACTATGTATTGACAGGAAAGGGCTCAAGAGTTGATTTTGGGTGGTAAGTATATGTCATTTTTTAAAAGGGATGTTACTTTATTTTTTCCTATGGAACAGTACTAACAGGGGCTCTTTTTAATTTGAAGTAAATTCCAAATTAATGTAATAACTTTTAAAAATGTCTGCTCGTCTAGCACTAGCAGAGGCAAATTTTAATTTCAATTTGTTCGATTTTTGTTAAAATCTTTTATGAATGTCTTGGATTAAGCTCTTATGATTCCATGAGCTATGTATCAATTGTTTTTCAGGTTTTTAATGTCATCCTCACCATTCATGTGGGCACTGGTTGGAGTTGGTCTCGCTATCTCATTGTCTGTTGTAGGAGCTGCTTGGTAAGTTTACTTTGTTTATTATTTTTTTAAATATCTTTTTTAAAACAAAAATTATAGATGATTCTTTTAGTGTCTTTTGCATGCATTAGTTTGTTTTTTGTTGTTTTTTTGTATTTATTAGTTTTCTGTTAAACGACTCTGGCAAGTCTGCAAACTGTATACCAAAGAAGTATGTTTGTATGCTTTTTCTCCCAGATTGTACTTTTTTTTTGGGAGTCAAATCTTATGTTTTGTTTTAATTTTTTTTCTCATACGGTATCTTGGCATTCTCAAGCTTCCTACAGTTATAGTTTTCACAATATATTGTTTGGCAAGTGGTTTGTTTGCATTGCTTCATAATTTTATTTTTATTTTTCCTGAAGTTCCTTAAATTTTTCACCCGCAGAAACTTGTATCAAAAATTGTTTATTATCTCCACTGTCACTCACTTTTAAGGAGTAAGATGACAGAGGGTTATATTTTTAAATTGTACACTTCTACTTGTATTAAGATTGGCAGACCTGCTCTAGCGTGTGAATTTTAAACTTCATCTTTGTGGAGAAAAGTCTCTTGTAAGAAAATCGAGTTGATCCATGCTCCACTGACAGCTGCAAAGTGAAGAGTAGTGGTTAAAGATAAACATTAGGTAATAATAACAGGACTCAAATCCTGGTCGTTGAGCTATTGTTGGTCCATTGCTTTATTCACTTGGCCATCTTGTTCTCTGCTTTTTATGGTTATAACGAAATTAATGTTCCTAGAGCAAGGCTTCACTGTTGTTAAAGTACATAGTTTAAGTTTTAACCGTTCAGCATCTTATATCTGGTTCTATCTCCTGATTCTAAAAGACATCACGAATTGTTGCTGGGTGGGAGAGATGCTTGAGATTTATACAGTACAAGTAAACGAACAGTCATTCTGAGGACTTTGCATCATGAATACTTATTATTGATTGCCTGGTTTTTTGCTTTTTATGTGGTTGGAAGGTTTTTTCTTTATATATATTTATTACATCCCTCGTGAGCCAAAAATATCCCTTATTCAACAAATTACATTTCATTCCATGTTACAGGGGAATTTTCACAACTGGAGCAAGTATTGCTGGTGGAGGTGTTAAAGCACCAAGGATTAAGACCAAGAATCTCATCAGTATCATCTTCTGTGAAGCTGTAGCCATTTATGGAATTATCATGGCCATCGTCATTAGTACAAATTTAACAGTGAGGTTTTTTTTAGCACTTATATGGTGATTGATTATAAGCTATATTCCTAAGTAATTGTATGCTTATTTCACAGATAAGGATAGCTTTTCATTTCATATTTAGACTTGCCTATCTGTGATGACAAGGCCCAACTTTGTTCGGATTTGGGGTAGAGGTGGAGACGACGAGGAGGAGCTATGATGGGTTTCAATTTAAATATTATGAAATTAGACACATCTTTCATCTTATGATTTTTAACGTCATTTCCAGTGTTTGTCATCCATAGTGATTTGTTTTGTGCATTTTTATGGAAATCACAAAAAAGTCCGACTAAGAATGTGAGATCTTATTTGAATTCTTTATTGTGTCGTGTTATTTCTTTTCTTTTCAGGATTTTGATCTATACCAAATGACAGATCATAAGAAAATTATCCAGAATTATGCTGCAGGTACTTTTTCTTCTTTTATTTTTAATAAAATATTTTGGTATCCTCAACATGGTTTTTTTTTTGGGGGGGGGGGGGGTTTCCTCATTCAAATTAGTGCAGTATTTTCTTTGTTTTTGTTTTTTTAAATTTATTTAATGCAATTCATTTACACCTGCAACAAATATGTGTCAGTGTATTACATAATCAGTCGGAAGGTGAAAATGATGGATTTGCAACTTGCTAGCTGTAAAAAATATTTAGACGTTAACTTCAGCTTTGTTATTTCCTGAAGATGTACAAAAAGGGTTGATTTAATCATTTATGACAAAAACTCATCTTTTATAAAAAAAATTGACCTTCTAACTAAACTTGGCAATATCTCAGTTCAAACCTTTTCACCATCTGACTGATTTTGTCATTCATTGTAACATATACTGTTTGATTGTTCAACTTCATGAATCTTTTCTATCACACAAGTCCTATTTTTACTCTTTGCTTCACACTGGCCAGATTCTGTATTGTAAATATTAATGTCATTTGATGTGCTGTAAACTGTTGTCTTCATCAATCAAAAGAAATACAACACGTCATCTTATATCATTTTTACCACATAGTGTCCGAACTTTTAATGCGCAATTATGATTTAAATACTATTTTAAAAGTTCTGCACATACCAATTCAAATTATAGGCCATAAGAATGATCTATTTCAATTTATAAACTTAATATATGCATGAAAAGTGTCACCATTAATTCTTAATTTATACATGTTTATGCATATATAAATATCAAACAAGAGGTCATAAGGATAACATATTTCTTGTTGTAAAATTGGTATTTATTTACGCTGTCGCCATAAATTCTCACAATATATTTTTATACATTTTTATGCGTGCCACTTCTTTTTACAAAAATTCCATTTTTGGATGAATAAAGTATTATTATTATTGTTATTATTATTATTATTATTATTATTATTATTATTATTATTATTATTATGTTAACTTTTAGGGTTCAAGATGTTTGGTGCTGGTCTGACTGTGGGTCTATGCAACCTGGCATGTGGTATTTGTGTCGGGATTGTTGGGTCTGGGGCTGCCTTGGCTGATGCTGCAAACTCTACATTGTTTGTAAAAATCCTTATTATTGAGATTTTTGGCTCAGCTATTGGACTTTTTGGATTGATTATTGCAATTTTGCAGGTAAGCACGTTTGCTTTAATGGCACATATTTTTTTTTTTTTTTTTTAAACTTTTTTTTTTGTGTGTGTCTGGGGGGGGGGGGGGGGGGGATTATTTTGTGATTTGAAGCAAGGCATGCTTTAATATCAAGTATTTGACTGTTGCTGGGATGGGAATTCACCGTGCAGAGGCCCTAACCGTGTAGCTTCAAACCAACATTATTGTGTCTGCACTTCACCTCAACATCCATGTGAGCTTTCCATGATATACATACTGCTACTTCTCAAGAGACTTTCCATTAGTGGTGCCTGCATCGCATTGTCCTCCTTTTATATCTACACAATACCAATTAGTTTGCACCAACACTTGTTTTGTGGAACTTCTCTTGAGATGTTCTTATAGGTTCAATTTGCATGTATTTAACCTCCTTTTTGTGGGTTCATTCGCCTGCTTAAATAAAGCGTTTAAAAATATTAAATAAATTGAGCTGTCATTTACTCATTCAGTTACCATTCAGTTATAGAGACATTGTGGGGGGGGGGGGGGGATTCTGGAGTGAAATTTCTGCTAATATTTTTAGCTCAGCTCATACATGTGATTAATGTGTATGGTAAGCTGAGTTGGAATATTGAATTTTTTGTCAATTACTTTGCTTTCTTGGAGATGCTGTCATCTTGAATGTTGACTATCTATTTTTAAAGTAAATAGGCTACCGAAATGTGAGCTTGAATTTTGCCATTATGTAGTTCAATAGAATACGTAAATTTTGTCCAGAGGGAATTTTAGTTTTATGTGAGTTAAAAAAAAAAAAGATTGTGAACATTTTGCAAATTTATTTAACACAACGTTCTAATTTTACAGAATTTAATAGCATAGAGATTTTTTTCCCCCCTTTTTTTCCTTTTTGTGGGTGTTTAATCGCTTATCATTCATGCCAGATTAGAACAATTAGATGAGAAAGAAAGGATACTGATATTTGATATATGGGAATATAGGACATGAAGACAAACAGCAATACCAAACACAATATATCTTTGTAATGAAACTCTATTCATACTATTTTTGTACTGTTACTTTTAGGGGGGGGGGATAATTGTAATTGGCTTGAAGATGTATTCATCATATCTAATTAAATCATTAAAAATGACATGATCCCCGGCCCTTCCAGATATTTCACTTATTTCAAGTGAACTGTTTGATATTTTTTTTAAAGTATTAAAATCCTTACAAAGAGGTTATGGTTACAAGAGTAACTTTTGTGTGCAATATCTTGCTTCCATATTGTTGGGTTTTTTTTTTTTTTGTTTTTTTTTTTTTGGGGGGGGGGGGGGTGTTCTTTTGATAGTGTTAATTTATAGTCAGATTGGATATGCATTTGAAAGTATTACCCATTCTCTCCTTCAGTGTTGAGCAATCTGATGCTGCAAAATGGATTTGATGTTTGGTTGTGTTTTACATTTTTCTTTGATTCGAAGTATTTTAGTGAAACAAGTCATGCAGTGAAAGTAAAACATTTATGATTTTTATGGGTTTAAGTACAGAATGAATATGTCTGAATTGTTTTCTGGTGGATATTTGTTTCTCTAATATATGTTGGGATATGGTATATACATACCTGCCTTCCTTTCCACTATTTTGTCATTGTCTCTAAAATTCCAATATACAAAAATGATGAGGGGGGTTAAAAAGGTGATTTTTTTTCACTCCTTTCCTCATTCCATTACCTAACACATACTTGATAGTTTTGTCAGCTGTGCGAGAATACTGTCTTTATGTCTTTGGTGGTAATTTTGATATAGAATTATCCATCAATTAGAAATTCCTATTTTTTTACCATATGATTCCACTTTTGGAATGTGGAGGATTGGCAGGTCTGTTAATATGATTTTCATACAGCTGAGCTTAGTTGCTTCCATTTTGGTATGCTTATGTGAACATTTTTTAAATAGTTTATCCATTCTATTTCAGGTGACAAGTGCTGGGATGGAGAATGGAAATTAATCACAAGAGAAACAGTAATCTCCTGACTCTGTAGCATTTAATTTATTTGTCATTAGAATATTGATGTTGTCGTGAAAGTCAACAATATTCATTCGTAGTTCATCCATCTTTCATTGTAGATATTGTTCATGTGAACAAATGAAGATATTTTAATGTACTGGAATGCCAATCCTTGCAATGTTTAACACTACTAGTCTGATTGTGTTGTAATTGTGAATTTGATGGTTTTTTTGTTACTTTTGTTTTTTTCGTTGGGTTGATTGTTGAGATTTTAAATTTTGAAATTTCTGATTTTTGTCTTCCCAATCCTATGTTTTCTTTTTTTTCTTTATGTCAACACATTCCAGTTGTTTTAATATCTAGGTTTAGCTGAGTTTGGTGTAAGATGTGTGTGGATATTATTACTTTTTCCAAACTGTATTTAATCAGACCACCCAATTGTGTGTTGTATAATATTTTTAAGCAAGTAACCAAATTTCATGAGTGTATGATTAACTCCATTGATCTCATTCCATGTGTGAATCATTGACATCAGTTTTAATACTTTCTCTCTGTTCAATTTTGTTTTACATAGACATGTATTGTATATTCATTTTATTATTGACTGTTGAACTTGAAATATTGCAATGGCTGGTGGCTGAATGGCTAATTGAAAGTGAATGTGTCAAGATTATGATGATTTACGGATTCAGCCATTTGAAGGTCGATCTAAAGAACCATTTGTTCCTTGACTATGGTATGAATAGCATTGTAGTGCTTGGGACATCAGTTCATTTTAATCATTAAAGAATTATTTGCATCGTAGTTGTAGCAACAGAAGTCTTTTCGAGCTCCTAGATTAAGGGTGTTTAGAAAGTAAATTTCTATTCCCACGGCATATAAGATATTAGCATGTACCGTATTCTTAAACATTCGTTAAAGGTGGGTTCAATGAGTGAGAAAGTCTTGCAACACCCATGTGCTATTCCGTAGCATACAGGCTCTGCAACTTGGGAATGTATTTGAATTGCGTTATTTATTTATGGTGTATTATAACCGTATATATGTGGATTCACTGATTTGTAAGCAGAGACTGAACCTTAGCAATTCACTTTAATTTGTAAATGTATACCATGGCAATTGATTAATTTAAATAAACATTATTGTTGCATTAATTCTTGTTTTGTTTTTAGATGGAATTTTCAGGATTCTCTTGTTTCATTGATTTGTGATAGTCATATAGAAGGTGCTTATTTAGGAGGGTTACTTTATCAGCTCTTTTCTTTTCTATCCATTGTATCTACTGTCCCTCCCATAGTGGGCAGGAAGACACTTGCTGTGTCTTCAATCTCCCCATCTGTTTTCCAACTTGTTTTCTGTCTTTGTCTTGGAATGAGATTACTTGGTTTTGTCCTGGCCGGATACCCTAGCTGAATGGGGGGGGGGGGGGGGGGGGGGGGGGGGGGAGGAGAGTGATATTGTTTGTCTTGTAAATCATCTCTCTGTTATGCACTGTATTCTGTTTTATTTGCATATTCTATATATGATTTGTAAACATTTGAGTGTCTTCCTCTTAATGGGGGCATGTGCTTTGTCTGGGTTTGTCTTTTAATTTACGTGATCTCAAACTAAGTACTTTGATAGTGTGCTCTTGGAATCTATATCTGTTTCCTATTTGAACCAATTCTCCTTTGTCTTACCTTTTCTCGGGTGCTTTAATTGTAATTCTAGAACTTTTAATTATCCCATTTTCTTAATTTTTCCTGGCGCTGAAATGACCTAAATGTGTTGCAAGCGCCGTAAAACCGTTAAAATCAAACAATATCTATTGTCCCTGTGTTTGTGTATGTTTTGTTGTTTTGTTTTTTTTTTTTTTGTTTCTTTTGTCTAGCTTTTGAGTATGAAGAACTAATCGAGTCCATATAACTATGTCCAGCATTCCAAGAGCTAGGGTCTCACAATGCAGTGGGTGTGTGTTGAACTGGAGTAATACAGTTCAACTTCCGGATAACTACACCCCTGAATAATGACAATCCCTGGATAGCGACATTGACCTCTGGTCCAGCTTTTTTTGCTATATTATGTTATAGTAGTAAAAAAAAACAACAAAATAGCAACATACTGTTGAGTTAAACCCCTGATTAGCGACATCTTTATAGTATAGCAATAATCAGCAGTTGAACCCGACACTCTTCATCTCATACTCTTAACAAATAAACATTTTTTCCCCTCCCAATGAGATAGCTTTCTTACAGAACACATGTTTACTACACTGCATGGAATCAGTGCTTGTTCATATGGAACCACTGCAAAAGTTTAGCCGTGGATAGAACTCTCAAGGGTCTATTAAGCTTCCATGTTAATGTTAGCTACATGTCTGAGGTCATTGGAGGTTAACTGATATCAGGCAATGCTGTGTCCACTGGGGACATTTATGGATATTACTGTCTTATAATATATTGGAATAACGGAAAACAATAACAGATTTCATTTAAAATATCAGTTGTTTCTCCAAACGTCAGTCCAATTCCTGTCTCACCACGCCCCCTTTTCCCGTCATCTTGAAAACGCGGGATAAATATAATTTCCCGGTACCGGGCGATGACCGGAATAACGACACCTGGAACTTTGTCCAATTCCTGTGCTATATGGGCCCATTCTGGGAGATATTTATTTTCTTTCATCCCCTTATGCTTTTTCTTAATATAATACACGAGTGCTTTGGATGGTAAATACTAGAGCAGATTGCTCCTCTCTTTGAACTAATTAATGGGTTTGACCTCCCTTTCTAATCCATTAGTAAGGCCAATCTTGGTGGGTTCTGACCTCCATGGTAGCAGAGAAGTCACTTGCTATATGTCTATCCCCCATACCTAATTTCCCTTTCCATGTCCTGGGTGGGGTTCCTGACCTCCCATAGTGGACAGGGAGGTACTTGCTGTCTTTTATCCCTATTTATCTGTTTTCCAATATGCTTTCTGACTTTGTCTTGGAGTGAGATTACTTGGTTTTGTTCTGGCCCTGAGAATCTTCCGCGTAAATGGTGGTTTATCTTCGTCCATCACCTTCACAATTCCGCCTTTTTGAAATCTTTCTATTATTAACTATTAAAAAAAAGACTCACCAGAACCACCACATCATCATCCCTACCACCACCACTACAACAACCACCACATCATCATCATTCCTACCACCACACGTCATCATCCCTACCACCATTACTACTACAACCACCACCACACCATCCTCCCTACCACCACTACTACTCCAACTCCAGCCACCATCATGTCAGCATTCCTACTACAACTACAACCACTACCACAGCATTCTACATATTGTCATGAGTACTTCAACTACCAGCACACCATCATCTCTACCATTTGTACTACTATTACCATCACATCATTCCAACAAATCAAGTGAGTATTTTTAAAAGTGAAGAGTGGGTGTTGGCTGTTGACAGGTTATGACCACATGGTACTATTCTCTAAGTAGATAATATTATATATATATTTTAATTACTCTTTCAACTTTTGATATTCCTCCCAGTTGTGTCAGAAATTGCTGCGAGACACATTTTGGATTGCATCTCGGTATATTTTGATGAAATTCAAATTAATAGGTTATAGTCGCATGGTATTATGCAATTTTCTGGTCTTGTGGTATGACATTGATTCGGATCAGAAGGTACTGGGTTCGAGCCTCGTTGAGTCCTTGGAAAAGGCTCTTTACTCACATTCTCTCACCATACTCAGGTGTAAAATGAGTACCTGACCATTAACAGCATTGTCTCTGTCGGAAAAAAAAATTGTAAAGCGCTTTGAGCACATTTAGTGGATATTGCGCTATATAAAAGCTCAATTTATAGGTATTAGTTTTGAAAACATTGAAGTTTGTAAATTGTAAACATTTGATCCAGAGTATATCCTTCATTGTAGGATCCTCTGCTTGTGACTTGATGGGACTTCTTGGTAATGTCAAAATGGGCACAACACTTGATTGCTCATAGAATCTTCTGTTCTCTATTTGAACCAGTCCCCTTTGTCTTGGTTTTCCTTTGGTGCTTTTAGCTTCAGTTCCACAACTTACATTGCAAGTTTTATTTGAGACTGAGACTATACCTCACATCAGGGTTTTGTTTGTATTTTAGAGGTTTTATAGCGCTTGCGTCACTTCAGCGCCATTAAAAAAGTAAATAATTTGGGGAAAGTTCGCAGATCTCAAGTTAATAGCACCAAAAACAAAGGGGACTGATTCAAATTGGTGACAAGATTCCACGAGAAACCCATCAATGTCTTTAGAGTGACATTATCTTAAAGTTCCATCCCGGAACAAGTAAAGGATCCCATGATGAAGAATACACTGAAATGATTACAAAATTCAATATATTCAACACTAAAAACTATTCTATAATGGTTCATAATAGAGTGATGGTTGACTAGGTAAAGAACATCCATCTCTCAAGAACAAAAAAAAGGAACTACTGTATACATTTGACGGTCTCCTCGGCTAAGGTTCCCAGCCAGAACCAGTAAAAAAACTTAGTAATCTCAATCCATAACAAAGACAGAGAGCAACGTGGAACATGTGTAACCAGCAGGAGCAGCCTCTCATACCTGGGTCGATATTTTGAGCGGTCTCTGACTAAATTAATTGTCCTTTCTAAAAGATTTGCACTAAATTATCATAATATGGTGTTTGTGATTAAAACTAAGCCGTCCTCCACTTATGGCTTTCTCGGTCCTTGCGGCACACCTTAAGGTCATTTCAACGACAAAATGAAATAATCTAAAAACCCTAGATTTAGTTTTAAAAGCACCCAAGAAAAAATAAGACAAAGGGGTCTGGTTCATCAAACAGGGAATTAGAAGGGTAGATACAAAGAGCAAACTATCAATATGAAGGTCGGTCCAAAGAACAAGCATTGGGGTGTTTGTGACATCACTTTTTTTTCTTCCTCAGATTCTAAGCGTTTTGGTTTTTTTTAATTCGCCATCGTAGTTGTAGCAACAAAACAGAAATTATATTTCTACTTCGCTACCAAATGTTTGAGATCCCCTAAAAGCCCCGTCCAGTCACAAAGCAAAGGGTCTACTGAAATGATCACACTTCAATGTTTAAACAATATCATATGTTTAAAATATTAATACAGTACATAACAGAGATGAAAGCAAAAAAATATCATCTCCCAAAAATAAAATACATTTGACTTTTTCACTCCCAGTCAAGGACTCCTGTCTGGGTCAGGGCAAAACAAAGCCAATACAGAAAGACTTTCTGTTGAAGGGAAATTAGGTAAAGGGATGATAGAAGACAGCAAAGATACCTCCCCGCCCACCATGGGAGGTCAAAAGACCCCATCCAGATTCCCCCGCTTTCAATACTTTCAATTGTTTAGCTTTAAGTGCACGTCGACTGTAGTCAAATAGAAAACAACAAAAATCTATCTCAAGTAGCAGAGAGATCAATAATGAATATTTATTATCATTCACAGAAAAAAAATATACAACATATCAAAATCATTAAATAAATTCTTTTTTTTGGAGAAATAATAGTTTGTATATCAATGATAGAATGAATCACATAAAATATATTTTGATGGTATTGTAATGCAATAATATAACACTGTACAATTCAGAAAGTATGCATTACAAATTTTGAAAATATTGCTTCTGCATAAGTAAAGGACAATACATTTTAGTCGTCATGTTTGCCCATATCACACTGACGAATCACAATGAATTATTTTAGAGTATGAAATGGATTATGTATCTCTCATCTTTTAATTCTCCCAATTCAATTTTAATTTAATTCATTAGCAGTTGTACCAGAATATCAATTCCAAATAAATTTGCATTTCATTTTTTTTTTTTAAATTCCGGAAACAAAATTTGTGTCGGGAATCCTTTCATAACATCCTCCAAGATCAAATTGGTCATACTTAAAATCTTGAAAAATACTTATTTCTGATGACCTTCATACACCTTGCCTGTATATGGAATTACAGAGTATCAAACAAAAATTTAAATTCCTTCCTATAATTCTTATGACCCTCATACTAATTACTTTCCTTGTGATTCGCAAACTCCTTATTCTTTTTTTTTTTTTTTAAACTATCATTACACTAATTTTCTTTTAGTTTTCGTCACTTTTAGTTGGTACAGAGGTTTTCCACTTGGAGCTAATAATTAATTCTCGCCAAACCTTGTCAGTTCGACGACCAATGTATGGCAAATACATACTAGACTGTTCATAACAAGACCTTCAGAATTGTGATTTTAAAAAAAAAAGTATTTTCATTTATGCATCATAAAATGGTTGATATGAAACGTAGCAGAGAGGTAGGTATTGGCTTGAGGTGGAAAATCCAATATCATTTTAGTGACCATCTTGCATGTATTCACTCCTGGTTATCCTCCAACAAACTTTACAATCAAGCCAACCTCGTGCACACTTTACAATATGATAGTCCTTGTCAGTATCTCTCATCCATAATATGTTTATGTTTTATGCTTTTAAGGGTTTTATGGCGCTTACGACACAGTTAGGTCATTTCAACGCTTGTAAAAAAGAAGAAAATGAGATAGTCCAAATTTCTAGATTTACAATTAAAAACATACGAGAAAAAAAAAGAACAAAAGGGGAACAGATGTAGATTCCAAGATTACACTATCAGTATACTTAGTTTGAGATCACATAAAAGTATCATCCAGACATAAGCACAGGATCACATTAAAAGGAAAACACTCAAATGTTTACAAATCATTATATATTCAAAACAAGAAATAAAAAAAGACAAACAAAAACCGAAGCAGATGATTTACAAGGAATAATATTATCATCTCGCAAAACTATAACTGTACGTTTGATTGTTTCCCTCCCAGTCAAGGACTCTGGTCAGGACACAACAAAACAAAGTAATCTCATTCCAAGACAATGACAGGATGCAAGTTGGAAAAAAAAGATATAAAGTAAAGGGAATAGAAGACACAGCAAGTAACCTACCTACCTGCCATTTATGGGAGGACAAATGACCCGACCTAGTAATTCATAATACGCATGGCACATATGGAATATTACATGATATTTATTATGGCAATGATGAGTCCAAGTCTCTCTCTTAGACAATAATAAATTAAATGAAAGATAGGGCTATATGATATTTTGTATTTTATTTATTTTAATACAATGTCAAACTCACAAGATAAAAACGACTTAATGTTTGAAAGAACTTGGATTAAATAAAAAAAAGCACTACAATGACAAATAGAAAATATGAATTAAGATTTTGATATCAGAAGATATTTAATGTATTTTTTAAAACAAAAATAAAGGAAAAAGTATTGAAGATTGAAATAAAAAATTAGTGCATAGCACAGTTTCAGCCTAATGTACGAGAGTGAATATGTGACAATTGTTTTCAAACTTAACACCACTTTAAATTATAGCCGACAACACTGAAACTAACTCGGTGGAATGCAACTTCAAATTATTTAGAGCTAAAGAAAATGATAGCATTCAAGAATAATGAAGACTTCATAAAATAAATATGTCGCATTATAGAGAAGAGACCTTATCATCAAAGCCACACATCTCCTGAAAGTGTAATTTTTAAATATGAATTAAAATATTTTAAAGCATTTCTCAACAACAACAACAAAAATTAATTAATAAATAAATAATAATAATAATGATAATAGTAATAATGATGATAATAATAATAATAACAATAATAATAACAACACAGTTAAATCACAATTGAGGAGTCAACCCAATATCCAAATAATATTACCGTATCTATCATGACAATAATACAGTCCCATAAAAATAAGTATTAGCATTTGTTCCGAATCACAATTTTATTTGGTATTTTCAATTTTCAGCGTTCAATGGTGCTTACATCACTTTTGTCATATCAAAGCCACAATCAAAGAACAATCAATCATGTGTCTAAAGTGTTTTTAGACAATTCAAAAGTCAGTCCCAAGAAAAAGTTAGACAAAGACACTACACACTTAAAACAGAGTAAAAATATATTCCAAGGAGCAATCTCATTCCAAGACAAAGACAAGAAGCATGTTGGAAAACAGACATAGGGGGATGGAAGACACAGTCAGCACCTCCCTGCCCACTATGGGAGGTCAGGAACCCCACCAAGCTAGTTTTCAGTCAATCAATGGAATTTCATTACAAATTCAATTTCAGGTCACGAAAGTATTAATTCTTACTTGACTTCGATTGTGTTTCATTTAAAACACATTTGTCAACCAATGGATAACGTTAAATCACTAAAACATATGCTATTAAGAAGGGATCGAATTCAATATGAATTTCAGCTACTTCTTTTTTTTTGGTCCATTCACTGTCATAATACAATGTCCATAATGGCTGCATTCATTGAGGGAACGCACAATCTATTTTCTGTGGTGTGCTAAAACTAAAAGGGAAAGTGGAATCGATAAATATTACAGATGTATACCACTTGAAGAGAACCAACTACCCTTTGCTGAATTTGATGACGATACATGTTCTTATATCTTAACCCCAGTTTTGCAAAGTGCATTAAGTCATGCATTGATATGACGGAAATCTTATTACAATTATTTGTCATTAACATCCCAGCTGAGTTTACTACCATGGACCCTGACTTCATGGACAGCCTGACATTTATGGAAGTCAAGAGAAGTGTGTCAACTGAACATTTATTCGCACAATTTTGATTCATAAATAATAATAATTATTAGTATATATGTTTTTCATTCATTATTTTTCCATTATTGATAATAATTCAGATAATTGCCACAGTGGGTGAATAACTTTTTAACCACAAGAGTGGAAACCGTATCGCTTTGTATTCTTTTACAAAACTTAATAATTTCTAAATAGGGAAGTAAGTCTTAATCAATGTAGCACCCATCTTTGAATAACGTTTTTGAAAAACTATTTTTTAAACAAACAAACAAAGAAGTCCTGAGAAGGATCGGAATAAAATCACCAATTCTTCTTCAAACTGTAAAGAAATTGAAACTAAACTATTTTGGCCACACGACTCGCCACGAATCATTAGAAAAGCACATTCTGCAGACAAGGGTAGACGGCAAGAGAGGAAGAGGTAGACCAACAAGAAGCTGGGAACAAGATATATGCGAATGGCTGGGAATGACAGCAACTCAAGCAAGTAGACTGGCGGAAAACCGTAATCTGTTTCGCAAGAAAGTTCGGGAAGCAACATCCTACGCAGGATCAGCTGACTAGATATAGATAGATAGATTTTTAAAAATAATGAACTACTTCATTTGATGGATTCATTTCTATCAATCATCCAATGCTTGGTTGTTTGAATCACTTTCCATGCATAATAAAAATAGTTCTCAGATCTGTAGCAACAGCTGTGGAGTTTTCAATGTTCTGTTTTTGTTTTTGTTTTTTTATTTGCTTCTTATTCCCTTTTAATAGAAATGTTAAGAAATGGAAATATAAAAATATCGAATTTTCACCTCTCTTTTAATCAGTTTTGGTTTGAAATGGTTATCTATTGTCATAAATAGATTGCAAGTTAAACTCAGGATGTTTTTTCTTTTTTTGTTGTTGTCATTTTCAAATGAAATAAAGAAATATATCCCTTAGAAGATTTATATTATCCAAAAGAGATGCATCCATCTCTAGAATTAATGATTTTTTACAACTATGAAATGTTTATGCTTACAAATCTGTTTAAAAATCAGCTAAAATGAGGACCACCACTCAATCATGAATCTTGTCAAAGGTTTGTCATTTTCAAGTCATTATCCTCAGTCAAAATTATATTGATGAAATATTTTGACATGAACATATAACCACAAACAAAACCATAACATTCATAAATGCAAACCTAACAATTCCTTTTTAATATACCTAGTAAGTAGCATTAAACGGAACAGATACTGCACATGACTGAGGTTGCCTAAACATTTTTTTTTTAAGTACCACCTGACTTGAATGAGGGAATAAATAAAATTCTGATTTAAACAATTGATTTTGGGATTAAAGTTTCGGTTTTGAAAGTCTAAAATATTCATTTAAAAAAATTTCAAATTCCGCACCAAAGAGTTTTATCGCAAAATGAAACAGAATTCTTGGCAGTTACATGTGACATGTGAGGTAAATTAAAATATATGATGAACTATTCACAGGTAATTGCAAAGATAATAATAAATCTAAAGCACATTAATACATCTTAATATGCAATGAAGTGGTATAATTACCGTATATATTATCAAACCATAGTGGACGGAGAGAACAGATGTGGTAATTTGGTCCCATCAACCAATTTTTATGTGAAGATGATGCATATTTCAATTTCAGACATTAGCAAGAGACATACAATATTCATGAAAAAAAAAAGAAATTCAATAAATTTACAATTGTCATTTGGAATAAATAATGTCAATACTTATTTCCTTAGTCTGGAAATAAGCATTGATAATCTTGACATGTATTAAAAGTCTAATGAACAAGTTTCACAATTAACAATGATTTTGAACATTTACATTTTATTGTCTTATAAAAAAATTAATGAACTTGCCACACATGTAAGTGCATTCGTGAGTGACCCTATGTTGTAATGTGTCTGTTTTGTACTCACATCATGGCCTGAATTTGGCCCAAGGTACCGAGCCAGCTGACATGCATCTCACCCGACCAAATTTGCCCATAGGAAAGGCATTTTGCACAGTTTCCCCTGTCTACACAACAGTGATTGGGTTAGATCTGGAGGAAAGTTTTTGTGATCTATCTATCCTAAAGATCGCAAGCAATTGTTCCTGTCTAATGATGCAGAAACTATGATATAGTCTTGCTTCATGAACTTTATGGCTCTGAAGGACTACATTTTAAGTGAATTCTATTTCTTACATTTCAACAAACATTGAATGTTTAAAAACAAATATTTCAGATAAAAGTAAAGCTTTTATATTACGTATAAAATATTTCAAAAACAACTTAAGTAAAATGTTCTTTTCAACATCGCTGCCATTAAAAATCGTATACGGCACAGGTTCAGCTAAGAAGAATTTATAGCCTATCATATATTTTCTAAAGCAATCAATCGCTGCTTGTCCTGAAAATGAGATTCAAGAAAGTCTGCAACAACGGCTGAAAATGAAGAACAAATCACATGGGAAAATGTTTTTGTGCAACTGATTAGTCACCTAAAAGGTTTTCAATACTAATTTTCATATTTGCATTGGTGGAAAATAAAAGATTTTTCAACATTCAAGGCACCAACTTTGAAACATGCAAATTGTCAGTTTATAATTTATAAACTTAAAGTAAAAACACTAATTTTAGCAATACATTAAAACTTTTAATTAAAAGGGCTCTTTTGATTCAGCAAAAACATTTAGAAAAATATCCAGGACTTTTTGTTATCAAAAAGACACAATTGAAGAAAAGAATATATCATCCATGTGTCAGGCATTGGTGTAATTGCCACTTTTTGGTGTTACTGATAAGGTTCAAGCCCCATTGTGGACATGATAGAGTTGAATTCTTGTAAAAAGGCTCTTTACTCATGTCATGTCCCGTCCTACACGTGAAGTGTTGTTGTTGGCTTGAGACCTCTTGTAAAGCGCTTTGGGCACAAGTACGGATACTGCGCCAAATAAAAGCTCGTTTTCAAAATAAAAAACAACTGTTATTTGTCTTTTTGCTAAATTAAAGATCATAATTTTAAAAGGAGAAGGTTATAATTAATATCAAGCACAGTGTTAAAGCTAAAGATAGAAATTAAACATAGATTGGACATTGCAGACTTTTTATGCTTGATCTTTGGTCATATTAGTGTCAGTAAAAGATAAGATGCTGGGAAAGTAAAAAGATGATATATCCAGAGGATAGATTTGCACACAAGTAAAGTGTCCTAGAAAGAGTAAGACAAGGGAATTGAACTCTGACAGGAAGCAAATGTTCACAAGAGCCCTCTGTTCTTGTGTCTAGCCCAAGAGTTCTAGACAGAAATAAGCAAAGGATCCCAGTAAACGGAATATAATCAAAATACTACATTATATCAATGAACTAACATTGAGATATAATATCTCAAAAATGAAGGAAAAAAGTCATAAATAAGGCAATGCCAAAAAATCAAAACATACATTTGACTGTTCCCCTCTCGACAAAGAACCCAAGCAAGAGGTTAGGTAATTTGCTCCATTCTAGGACAAAGACAGGAAACAATGTAACTGGGTAGAAATTGGAAAAGAGGAGAGAAAGCAAGAGATGATCTGCCAAGCCCGCAAGGGGCATTCAAGGGCCATTTAAGGGGCAGACAGGCAGACAGACATTATCCAGTGATAATAAATCATACCTTTAAATGAAACAGGTTCAAACTTTATTACAAGGATGTTTACAACTGCAGCCTTTCAATTTGTAAAACCTAGATATTATAATACTATTTACAAAAATAAATCATCTCTATTGAAGTATATAAAGGCACCTTTGTGATCATTTTAAAAATGGTAAAATGAAACTGAGAAATTTATGTCTAAAATGCATTAATCTTTCATAATTTATGATCTTCTAAATTTAAACATAAGTCCTGTTTTATCCATAGCAGATCAAAAATAAAATTTGAGCCCAATTATATCACATGCATTCCCAATACAAGCACCCGATCCATAACATTTAATCTTCATCAAACATTCAACCCTTGATCTGTTTCACTATTGGATCTGTCATCACACATCGCAGTCAAAGTTCTATGTAAGAATGAAAAATTTGGTCTTTCCTTTGGTTTCCGTTTCCAACATGATTTCATCACCTCATAAATTGGTGATGGCGTGTTGTCCGGGCACTGAAGAATTTTGTTGTCACATAAATAATTTATCACTTCCTCATGAGTCAATCCGTAATATGGCTGAAGTGCATATGAAAAAATCTCCCACAAGAGAACACCAAAAGACCAGACATCTGATTGTGATGAAAATTTATTATACAGAATAGCTTCAGGAGGCATCCATCGAATTGGAATTGCATCTTTATCACTTCCACGATAATAGTTCATACTATGTACACTTCTTGCCAGTCCAAAGTCTGCTATTTTTACAATAAGACCACAACTGACCAAGCAATTCCGCGTTGCCAAATCGCGGTGAACATAACCACTGTCTGATAAATAGGTCATACCTGAAGCTATCTGACGAGCTATGCCTAGCTGATCAGTAGTATCTAATTTTGTTCTTTTGGCTTCTTTTTGAATAGAATCATCACTGCTGGGAATAAGGCACTGGTCTGAACTACATTGTCTAAGAAACTCATTCAAATCTCCTTTACTCATATACTCAAATAATAGACACATGGGTTTACCAACTGTACAAATTCCTAAAAGACGAACTATGTTTGGATGATCAAAATTGACCATGAGTGAGGCCTCTCGCTCAAAGTCAGCTTGAACGACATCAGAGGCATCTTCTTTCAACATTTTCACAGCTATAAGTTGACCACTCCTAGTATCACTGTCATTCAATTCCTCACTTAGACCGTGTGAAGATGGTGTGAATTTAGGTTGTAGCAAGCTAGAATTGCAGTCTTTGGGCAAAGGCGACAGGTTGGATGAACTGCTGGTTGTGATAGATTTTGATGGATGTTTGGAGTGTTTACCATCCCAATTCAAACTATACTTGCTACCACTCATGCTAAGTTTTCCACCCGTGATATGAGAATTACCATTACTACATATCAGACGAGCCTTAAACACTCTACCAAATGCTCCTTGGCCCAAGTCTCGTATATACTCAATGTCATTTCTTGGAAATTCTAGAGTTTCTAGCTTTGGGTCCAGACGATTTGACTTCATCTGTGGAAAAAAATTAAGATTTTTAAAATGACTATTATGAAAATTTTACCTTTAAAACAATATAAAAGGAGTCATTTTTTTTTAATCTGTAAAAAGCGAACAGCCATATTATAATCTTAACTTAACATAGACCCTATGTTACATGTTGTTATGAAGAATAATCTTACAATCATGTCTATTACAAGGCTTTGGTGGCAGAGATACAATTTAGACCAGTTTCATGACTGTCGATAAATGATGATCTCTTCTAGCTTATGAAAAAAATTTGAGATGACCAAAGTCAGCTAAACCAGTCTTATCTTAATTCACCTACAGTTCATAGTTCAAAAAAGTTTTCAAGATCGGGCTTTGAAAATAAATTACTTCAAATAGCCAATGTAACATTAATAAAAAGGGTCAGAACAAGCTTGGTTTAAATAATTATGATACATGAAGTGGAGGATTAAAAGAGTGAGCTTAAAGCAAAAATGTGAGCTCTAAATGACTAAGGAAGGACAAGAAACAGAAAAGTGATAGCAGATTGTTTTTAACAGCAGTACTTGACAAAATTAACTAAATCAAATAGCATCATAATCATTTCGGTTCACATCAGTGCCGCAGCCATTTCATAGCTTCTGGGCTGCAGATTCTTAAGTTCTTAAGATCAAATAGCACGATAAAGAGATGAAGACTAAGAGAAACATGGAAGAGGATAGCTGAGAAGGAGAGAGGCAAAATGTGATTTACATCCCTGAAGGAATGCTTTTACTGCTGCAACTGACAGGACAGCCTGGAGAAGATGTGTTCACAGATCCTACCTTCCACTAGGAGAGATAGGAATAAGTAAGAAACAAGACAAAAAGTGAGTGACACTATTCTTTGGGCACCTGATGGTAAGCAGAATTGACAGGCACGTTACTGATGTCAATCTCCATGTCGTCTTGAGGGGTGGCATTATACATAGGGCGTGTGCATCTCCGGTAGACAATCAAGGGTACAAGAATGAGGATAACACAGACAACACAAATGGCAGATATGACCAAGATGAAAATGTTAATCTCTTCCTCTTCTTCAATTATATCATTAGTATTGATCTTGGCAGTCATTCCTGAAAGGAAATTATGAATAAAATATCATCCAACGCTTTGAAAATCAACAATAATCAGTAAATCAAAATAATCAAATTCTAATCATGTGGCTATATGGTCTTATGGTATATAACAATCATCTTCAGACCAGAAGGTCCAGGGTTCGAGTCCTGCTCTGAGTGACGCATAGTTAAGTCCATGGAAAAGGCTCCTTACTCACATCTCTCACCGTGTCTGAGTGTAAAATGAGCACCTGGCTGTCTCTGTTGGGGAAAAAATTGTAATATCGCCAAACAGTCTTGCCCTACAAGTTAAGTGTTGCTGTTCGATAGAGAACCCTTGTAAAGCACTCTGAGCGCATTTAATGGATATTACGCTATACATGTTCTAGTGTTCTCGTAAAAGAAGAAGTGGAAAAACAGCTTGTTTCAGTTGCAAGTCATCACATTTAGAATGTGTAACTGTTTTAAATTACACAGAGAGAGAGAGAGAGAGAGAGAGAAGAGAGAGAGAGAGAGAGAGAGAGAGAGAGAGAGAGAGAGAGAGAGAGAGAGAGAGCAATGATCAATTATGAGCACAAGTAAGCCTTTAAATTATAGAGACATGACAGCATTTAGTTCAAGTCCTTGCTAAAAATGGGATTCCAACAGTTGAGTGGGAGAGGAGCACTTGCCTCACTGACAAGATTGACAGGTCTTATCACAGGGGTAGTGAAGACTGTTTTTACCCCCCCCCCCCCCCCCTTCGCTGCCTCCCTCTGCAAACCAGCAATGATTGGGTAGTTGGATCTATTTGATCTGGCTGAAACTACTTTGCGATGGACTAGCATCCTATTCAAAGAATAGTAAACGATAGCTGCTGTCTGTATAACACTGTTTTGTTTTTTTGATTGTTTTATTTTTTTGGGGGGCGGGGGGGGGGGGGGGGGGTGTTAAGGGTTTTACGGCGCTTGTGACACATTTGGGTCATATCAGCGTCAGTAAAAAGAAATAAAATTGGATAATTTAAAAATTCTAGATTTACAATTAAAAGGACATGAGACGAAGTAAGACAAGGGGAAATGGTTCAAATAGGGAAAAGATGTAGACTCCAAAAAGCACACTAACAGTGTACTTAGTTTGAGATCATCTAAAAGTCTCATCCCAACATAAACACAACATCCCAATTAAAGGAATACACTCAAATGTTTACAAATTATATGTTCAACACAAAAATATAACAGTTCATATCAGAAAGATGACTAGCAAGAAAAAAGAAATATATCAGCTCCCAAAACTAATATTATAAATTTGACACCTTCCCTCCCAACCAGGACAAAACTAAGAAATCTCATTTCTAGAAAAAGACAGAAAGCAAGTTGGAAAACAGATAAAAGGGGGTAGAAGACACAGCAAGTGACACCCCCCCCCCCCCCCCAGCAACAATGAGAAGTCAAAAACCCCACCCAGGAATAACATTTTACAAACTGAGAAAAACTCTGGTTCCATGGACATTATGGCTCTGAATGACGACTTACCACAAGGCAAAACATTGCACTTTTCCCATCTCTTGTGAATGTCTGTGGTATAGCACCAGGGTTGATCCTCCTCTGCACCTGGGTTGCGACAGAAGTTGTCAGCTCCAATCAGTTCTGGAAAAATCTGTGGCGTTCTGTCATGTCTTTGTGGATAATTAGCACTCCATGCCTGGCACACACGACCCGAGATTGTCACATTAATGGAGCCATTGTACCATCTTCCATGATCCACATAGCAGCCATCTGTCATTTGATTTAGATGTAAGACGCTCTTTTATTTATAACCCTAAAATATCTTTCGTTTACTCAGTTGGTAGATAGAACAAAGTGAATTAAAAATATGTTTTAAAAAAATTAAAGCTGATTCCAATTCAATTAAATAATCTCAACAATTGTAAGGAATAGTCAGCCATATTCCCCCTCCCCTCCCCTCCCCTCTCTCTCTCTCTCTCTCTCTCTCTCTCTCTCTCTCTCTCTCTCTCTCTCTCTCTCTCTCTCTCTCTCTCTCTCTTCCCCCTCCCCCAAACTTCACATACACTCCATTTTCAACCATACGGTTTGATATTGGAGCTGTACCAGACTGTGAGCTTAAGCCAATAGAGAATAGTCAATGGGGACAATAAACTAAGTCTTCAAGGTTTGTTAAATCGACAGTTGACAAATCATCTTTCAAACGAATCTATTCACATTAAGTTGTCAGTCTAGCTTCCCAATTCCAACTTTCAAAAGCTCTCTTTTAGTACAAAAAAATACAATGCAGTAAAATCCGACACTTGGCCATCAACCTATTTCTAAAACTTAACGGGTAGGAAAATGAGAGTCCAAAGAGATGTAACTCCTGAAAGACTAGGACGGTTGCCTTTTTCAATCGAGTTCCCTCCCTTACATCGTTTATTAAAAAGATTACAGAGAGTTGGGTTGGGTTGCGTGGGGGTGGAATAACAGAAAAAAAAAAATCAATCAAGAACCTTAAGTATTGCTAATTGTCCAGTATGAGACATCACTTAGCAATGACTATCCCGCACAAATCTTTGGGCCTCTTTTTCGCTCACAAAGTGCCCGAATTCGCGTCAAAATATGGGACGAAGCCGTTTCGTATATGCTGTTTTAAAAAATTAATTACGAGGCTGTTCATCGATGAATATGACTGAAAGTTGGTACACAGTTAGAAAAAAGGTCATTTTAGATTATGTTAAGCGACAAAACTCATGCAATTACCAGAAGACCGTTAAAAATAGATTTTTACTCTTTAGAGTAAAATATTTCTAAAACTACCGGGCGTGGAGGTTTTGTCGCTGACAAGGTAATACATGATCATTTCTTCTTTTTGGTTGTAAAATTTCATATGAATATGATGAGTACTTTTCCCGTATTTTACAAAACACCATCCTAATTTGCTCTTCAAGTTTCAATCTTTTAATCCATTTATTACGCAAGATACAACCAAAGGTCGAAAAAAAATGCCGAAAAAGCGCCCCAT